>NW_027008938.1:0-63784 GCF_036934945.1 Oncorhynchus masou masou
TATAACCTAGCCTGGCACCAGCCTGATCACTGTGTTCACCATATAATGTCCAGGGTATAACCTAGCCTGGTGGCACCAGCCTGATCACTGTGTTCACCATATAATGTCCAGGGTATAACCTAGCCTGGTGGAACCAGCCTGATCACTGTGTTCACCATATAATGTCCAGGGTATAACCTAGCCTGGCACCAGCCTGATCACTGTTCACCATATAATGTCCAGGGTATAACCTAGCCTGATGGAACCAGCCTGATCACTGTGTTCACCATATAATGTCCAGGGTATAACCTAGCCTGGCACCAGCCTGATCACTGTGTTCAACATATAATGTCCAGGGTATAACCTAGCCTGGCACCAGCCTGATCAATGTGTTCACCATATAATGTCCAGGGTATAACCTAGCCTGGCACCAGCCTGTTCACTGTGTTCACCATATAATGTCCAGGGTATAACCTAGCCTGGCACCAGCCTGATCAATATGTTCACCATATAATGTCCAGGGTATAACCTAGCCTGGCACCAGCCTGATCACTGTGTTCACCATATAATGTCCAGGGTATAACCTAGCCTGGCACCAGCCTGATCACTGTGTTCACCATATAATGTCCAGGGTATAACCTAGCCTGGTGGCACCAGCCTGATCACTGTGTTCACCATATAATGTCTAGGGTATAACCTAGCCTGGCACCAGCCCGATCACTGTGTTCACCATATAATGTCCAGGGTATAACCTAGCCTGGCACCAGCCTGATCACTGTGTTCACCATATAATGTCCAGGGTATAACCTAGCCTGGCACCAGCCCGATCACTGTGTTCACCATATAATGTCCAGGGTATAACCTAGCCTGGCACCAGCCTGATCACTGTTCACCATATAATGTCCAGGGTATAACCTAGCCTGATGGAACCAGCCTGATCACTGTGTTCACCATATAATGTCCAGGGTATAACCTGGCCTGGCACCAGCCTGATCACTGTGTTCAACATATAATGTCCAGGGTATAACCCAGCCTGGCACCAGCCTGATCAATGTGGCTCACCTATAATGTCCAGGGTATAACCTAGCCTGGCACCAGCCTGTTCACTGTGTTCACCATATAATGTCCAGGGTATAACCTAGCCTGGCACCAGCCTGATCAATATGTTCACCATATAATGTCCAGGGTATAACCTAGCCCTGGCACCAGCCTGATCACTGTGTTCACCATATAATGTCAGGGTATAACCTAGCCTGGCACCAGCCTGATCACTGTGTTCACCATATAATGTCCAGGGTATAAAGCCTGGTGGCACCAGCCTGATCACTGTGTTCACCATATAATGTCCAGGGTATAACCTAGCCTGGCACCAGCCCGATCACTGTGTTCACCATATAATGTCCAGGGTATAACCTAGCCTGGCACCAGCCTGATCACTGTGTTCACCATATAATGTCCAGGGTATAACCTAGCCTGGCACCAGCCCGATCACTGTGTTCACCATATAATGTCAGGGTATAACCTAGCCTGGCACCAGCCTGATCCTGTGTTCACCATATAATGTCAGGGTATAACCTAGCATGTCACCAGCCTGATCACTGTGTTCACCATATAATGTCCAGGGGTATAACCCATGTCACCAGCCTGATCACTGTGTTCACCATATAATGTCCAGGGTATAACCTAGCCTGGCACCAGCCTGATCACTGTGTTCACCATATAATGTCCAGGGTATAACCTAGCCTGGCACCAGCCTGATCAATGTGTTCACCATATAATGTCCAGGGTATAACCTGATGTCACCAGCATGATCACTGTGTTCACCATATAATGACCAGGGTATAACCTAGCATGTCACCAGCCCGATCACTGTGTTCACCATATAATGTCCAGGGTATAACCTAGCATGTCACCAGCCTGATCACTGTGTTCACCATATAATGTCCAGGTATAACCTAGCCTGGTGGAACCAGCCTGATCACTGTGTTCACCATATAATGTCCAGGGTATAACCCTAGCCTGGCACCAGCCTGATCACTGTGTTCACCATATAATGTCCAGGGTATAAACTGGCACCAGCCTGATCACTGTGTTCACCATATAATGTCCAGGGTATAACCTAGCATGTCACCAGCATTATCAATGTGTTCACCATATAATGTCCAGGGTATAACCTAGCCTGGCACCAGCCTGATCACTGTGTTCACCATATAATGTCCAGGGTATAACCTAGCCTGGCACCAGCCTGATCACTGTGTTCACCATATAATGTCCAGGGTATAACCTAGCCTGGCACCAGCCTGATCACTGTGTTCACCATATAATGTCCAGGGTATAACCTAGCCTGGCACCAGCCTGATCACTGTGTTCACCATATAATGTCCAGGGTATAACCTAGCCTGGCACCAGCCTGATCACTGTGCTCACCATATAATGTCCAGGGTATAACCTAGCCTGGCACCAGCCTGATCACTGTGTTCACCATATAATGTCCAGGGTATAACCTAGCCTGGTGGAACCAGCCTGATCACTGTGTTCACCATATAATGTCCAGGGTATAACCTAGCCTGGTGGAACCAGCCTGATCACTGTGTTCACCATATAATGACCAGGGTATAACCTAGCCTGGCACCAGCCTGATCACTGTGCTCACCATATAATGTCCAGGGTATAACCTAGCCTGGCACCAGCCTGATCACTGTTCACCATATAATGTCCAGGGTATAACCTAGCCTGGTGGAAACAGCCTGATCACTGTGTTCACCATATAATGTCCAGGGTATAACCTAGCCTGGCACCAGCCTGATCACTGTGTTCACCATATAATGTCCAGGGTATAACCTAGCCTGGTGGAACCAGCCTGATCACTGTGGTCACCATATAATGTCCAGGGTATAACCTAGCCTGGGGGAACCAGCCTGATCACTGTGTTCACCATATAATGACCAGGGTATAACCTAGCCTGGCACCAGCCTGATCACTGTGTTCACCATATAATGTCCAGGGTATAACCTAGCCTGGTGGCACCAGCCTGATCAATGTGTTCACCATATAATGTCCAGGGTATAACCTAGCATGGCACCAGCCTGATCACAGTGTTCACCATATAATGTCCAGGGTATAACCTAGCCTGGCACCAGCCTGATCACTGTGTTCACCATATAATGTCCAGGGTATAACCTAGCCTGATGGAACCAGCCTGATCACTGTGTTCACCATATAATGTCCAGGGTATAAGCTAGCCTGGTGGCACCAGCCTGATCACTGTGTTCACCATATAATGTCCAGGGTATAACCTAGCCTGGTGGCACCAGCCTGATCACTGTGTTCACCATATAATGTCCAGGGTATAACCTAGCCTGATGGAACCAGCCTGATCACTGTGTTCACCATATAATGTCCAGGGTATAACCTAGCCTGGCACCAGCCTGATCACTGTGTTCACCATATAATGTCCAGGGTATAACCTAGCCTGGCACCAGCCTGATCACTGTGTTCACCATATAATGTCCAGGGTATAACCTAGCCTGGCACCAGCCTGATCACTGTGTTCACCATATAATGTCCAGGGTATAACCTAGCCTGGTGGCACCAGCCTGATCACTGTGTTCACCATATAATGTCCAGGGTATAACCTAGCCTGGTGGAAACAGCCTGATCACTGTGTTCACCATATAATGTCCAGGGTATAACCTAGCCTGGTGGCACCAGCCTGATCACTGTGTTCACCATATAATGTCCAGGGTATAACCTAGCCTGATGGAACCAGCCTGATCACTGTGTTCACCATATAATGTCCAGGGTATAACCTAGCCTGGCACCAGCCTGATCACTGTGTTCACCATATAATGTCCAGGGTAAAACCTAGCCTGGTGGCACCAGCCTGATCACTGTGTTCACCATATAATGTCCAGGGTATAACCTAGCCTGGCACCAGCCTGATCACTGTGTTCACCATATAATGTCCAGGGTATAACCTAGCCTGGTGGCACCAGACTGATCACTGTGTTCACCATATAATGTCCAGGGTATAACCTAGCCTGGCACCAGCCTGATCACTGTGTTCACCATATAATGTCCAGGGTATAACCTAGCCTGGTGGCACCAGCCTGATCACTGTGTTCACCATATAATGTCCAGGGTATAACCTAGCCTGGTGGAACCAGCCTGATCACTGTGTTCACCATATAATGTCCAGGGTATAACCTACCTGGTGGGAACCAGCCTGATCAATATGTTTACCATATAATGTCCAGGGTATAACCTAGCCTGGTGGAACCAGCCTGATCAATATGTTCACCATATAATGTCCAGGGTATAACCTAGCCTGGCACCAGCCTGATCACTGTGTTCACCATATAATGTCCAGGGTATAACCTAGCCTGGCACCAGCCTGATCAATGTGTTCACCATATAATGTCCAGGGTATAACCTAGCCTGGTGGCACCAGCCTGATCACTGTGTTCACCATATAATGTCCAGGGTATAACCTAGCCTGGTGGAACCAGCCTGATCACTGTTCACCATATAATGTCCAGGGTATAACCTAGCCTGGCACCAGCCTGATCACTGTGTTCATCATATAATGTCCAGGGTATAACCTAGCCTGATGGAACCAGCCTGATCACAGTGTTCACCATATAATGTCCAGGGTATAACCTAGCCTGATCACTGTGTCCACCATATAATGTCCAGGGTATAACCTAGCCTGGTGGCACCAGCCTGATCACTGTGTTCACCATATAATGTCCAGGGTATAACCTAGCCTGATGGAACCAGCCTGATCACTGTGTTCACCATATAATGTCCAGGGTATTACCTAGCCTGATGGAACCAGCCTGATCAATATGTTTACCATATAATGTCCAGGGTATAACCTAGCCTGGTGGAACCAGCCTGATCAATATGTTTACCATATAATGTCCAGGGTATAACCTAGCCTGGTGGGAACCAGCCTGATCAATAAGTTCACCATATAATGTCCAGGGTATAACCTAGCCTGGCACCAGCCTGATCACTGTGTTCACCATATAATGTCCAGGGTATAACGTAGCCTGGTGGCACCAGCCTGATCAATGTGTTCACCATATAATGTCCAGGGTATAACCTAGCCTGGTGGAACCAGCCTGATCACTGTTCACCATATAATGTCCAGGGTATAACCTAGCCTGATGGAACCAGCCTGATCACTGTGTTCACCATATAATGTCCAGGGTATAACCTAGCCTGGTGGCACCAGCCTGATCACTGTGTTCACCATATAATGTCCAGGGTATAACCTAGCCTGGCACCAGCCTGATCACTGTGTTCACCATATAATGTCCAGGGTATAACCTAGCCTGGTGGCACCAGCCTGATCAATATGTTCACCATATTATGTCCAGGGTATAACCTAGCCTGGTGGAACCAGCCTGATCACTGTGTTCACCATATAATGTCCAGGGTATAACCTAGCCTGATGGCACCAGCCTGATCACTGTGTTCACCATATAATGTCCAGGGTATAACCTAGCCTGATGGAACCAGCCTGATCACTGTGTTCACCATTTAATGTCCAGGGTATAACCTAGCCTGGCACCAGCCTGATCACTGTGTTCACCATATAATGTCCAGGGTATAACCTAGCATGGCACCAGCCTGATCACTGTTCACCATATAATGTCCAGGGTATAACCTAGCCTGGCACCAGCCTGATCACTGTGTTCACCATATAATGTCCAGGGTATAACCTAGCCTGATGGAACCAGCCTGATCACTGTGTTCACCATATAATGTCCAGGGTATAACCTAGCCTGATGGAACCAGCCTGATCACTGTGTTCACCATATAATGTCCAGGGTATAACCTAGCCTGATGGAACCAGCCTGATCACTGTTCACCATATAATGTCCAGGGTATAACCTAGCCTGGTGGCACCAGCCTGATCACTGTGTTCACCATATAATGTCCAGGGTATAACCTAGCCTGATGGAACCAGCCTGATCACTGTGTTCACCATATAATGTCCAGGGTATAACCTAGCCTGGTGGCACCAGCCTGATCACTGTGTTCACCATATAATGTCCAGGGTATTACCTAGCCTGATGGAACCAGCTTGATCAATATGTTTACCATATAATGTCCAGGGTATAACCTAGCCTGGTGGAACCAGCCTGATCAATATGTTTACCATATAATGTCCAGGGTATAACCTAGCCTGGTGGGAACCAGCCTGATCAATAAGTTCACCATATAATGTCCAGGGTATAACCTAGCCTGGCACCAGCCTGATCACTGTGTTCACCATATAATGTCCAGGGTATAACCTAGCCTGGTGGCACCAGCCTGATCAATGTGTTCACCATATAATGTCCAGGGTATAACCTAGCCTGATGGCACCAGCCTGATCACTGTGTTCACCATATAATGTCCAGGGTATAACCTAGCCTGATGGAACCAGCCTGATCACAGTGTTCACCATATAATGTCCAGGGTATAACCTAGCCTGGCACCAGCCTGATCACTGTGTTCACCATATAATGTCCAGGGTATAACCTAGCATGGCACCAGCCTGATCACTGTTCACCATATAATGTCCAGGGTATAACCTAGCCTGGCACCAGCCTGATCACTGTGTTCACCATATAATGTCCAGGGTATAACCTAGCCTGGTGGCACCAGACTGATCACTGTGTTCACCATATAATGTCCAGGGTATAACCTAGCCTGGCACCAGCCTGATCACTGTGTTCACCATATAATGTCCAGGGTATAACCTAGCCTGGTGGCACCAGCCTGATCACTGTGTTCACCATATAATGTCCAGGGTATAACCTAGCCTGGTGGAAACAGCCTGATCACTGTGTTCACCATATAATGTCCAGGGTATAACCTAGCCTGGTGGCACCAGCCTGATCACTGTGTTCACCATATAATGTCCAGGGTATAACCTAGCCTGATGGAACCAGCCTGATCACTGTGTTCACCATATAATGTCCAGGGTATAACCTAGCCTGGCACCAGCCTGATCACTGTGTTCACCATATAATGTCCAGGGTATAACCTAGCCTGGTGGCACCAGACTGATCACTGTGTTCACCATATAATGTCCAGGGTATAACCTAGCCTGGCACCAGCCTGATCACTGTGTTCACCATATAATGTCCAGGGTATAACCTAGCCTGGTGGCACCAGCCTGATCACTGTGTTCACCATATAATGTCCAGGGTATAACCTAGCCTGGTGGAAACAGCCTGATCACTGTGTTCACCATATAATGTCCAGGGTATAACCTACCTGGTGGGAACCAGCCTGATCAATATGTTTACCATATAATGTCCAGGGTATAACCTAGCCTGGTGGAACCAGCCTGATCAATATGTTCACCATATAATGTCCAGGGTATAACCTAGCCTGGCACCAGCCTGATCACTGTGTTCACCATATAATGTCCAGGGTATAACCTAGCCTGGCACCAGCCTGATCAATGTGTTCACCATATAATGTCCAGGGTATAACCTAGCCTGGTGGCACCAGCCTGATCACTGTGTTCACCATATAATGTCCAGGGTATAACCTATCCTGGTGGAACCAGCCTGATCACTGTTCACCATATAATGTCCAGGGTATAACCTAGCCTGGCACCAGCCTGATCACTGTGTTCACCATATAATGTCCAGGGTATAACCTAGCCTGATGGAACCAGCCTGATCACAGTGTTCACCATATAATGTCCAGGGTATAACCTAGCCTGATCACTGTGTCCACCATATAATGTCCAGGGTATAACCTAGCCTGGTGGCACCAGCCTGATCACTGTGTTCACCATATAATGTCCAGGGTATAACCTAGCCTGATGGAACCAGCCTGATCACTGTGTTCACCATATAATGTCCAGGGTATTACCTAGCCTGATGGAACCAGCCTGATCAATATGTTTACCATATAATGTCCAGGGTATAACCTAGCCTGGTGGAACCAGCCTGATCAATATGTTTACCATATAATGTCCAGGGTATAACCTAGCCTGGTGGGAACCAGCCTGATCAATAAGTTCACCATATAATGTCCAGGGTATAACCTAGCCTGGCACCAGCCTGATCACTGTGTTCACCATATAATGTCCAGGGTATAACGTAGCCTGGTGGCACCAGCCTGATCAATGTGTTCACCATATAATGTCCAGGGTATAACCTAGCCTGGTGGCACCAGCCTGATCAATGTGTTCACCATATAATGTCCAGGGTATAACCTAGCCTGGCACCAGCCTGATCACTGTGTTCACCATATAATGTCCAGGGTATAACCTAGCCTGATGGAACCAGCCTGATCACTGTGTTCACCATATAATGTCCAGGGTATAACCTAGCCTGATGGAACCAGCCTGATCACTGTGTTCACCATATAATGTCCAGGGTATAACCTAGCCTGATGGAACCAGCCTGATCACTGTTCACCATATAATGTCCAGGGTATAACCTAGCCTGGTGGCACCAGCCTGATCACTGTGTTCACCATATAATGTCCAGGGTATAACCTAGCCTGATGGAACCAGCCTGATCACTGTGTTCACCATATAATGTCCAGGGTATAACCCAGCCTGGTGGCACCAGCCTGATCACTGTGTTCACCATATAATGTCCAGGGTATAACCTAGCCTGGTGGCACCAGCCTGATCAATGTGTTCACCATATAATGTCCAGGGTATAACCTAGCCTGGTGGAACCAGCCTGATCACTGTTCACCATATAATGTCCAGGGTATAACCTAGCCTGATGGAACCAGCCTGATCACTGTGTTCACCATATAATGTCCAGGGTATAACCTAGCCTGGTGGCACCAGCCTGATCACTGTGTTCACCATATAATGTCCAGGGTATAACCTAGCCTGGCACCAGCCTGATCACTGTGTTCACCATATAATGTCCAGGGTATAACCTAGCCTGGTGGCACCAGCCTGATCAATATGTTCACCATATTATGTCCAGGGTATAACCTAGCCTGGTGGAACCAGCCTGATCACTGTGTTCACCATATAATGTCCAGGGTATAACCTAGCCTGATGGCACCAGCCTGATCACTGTGTTCACCATATAATGTCCAGGGTATAACCTAGCCTGATGGAACCAGCCTGATCACAGTGTTCACCATATAATGTCCAGGGTATAACCTAGCATGGCACCAGCCTGATCACTGTTCACCATATAATGTCCAGGGTATAACCTAGCCTGGCACCAGCCTGATCACTGTGTTCACCATATAATGTCCAGGGTATAACCTAGCCTGATGGAACCAGCCTGATCACTGTGTTCACCATATAATGTCCAGGGTATAACCTAGCCTGATGGAACCAGCCTGATCACTGTTCACCATATAATGTCCAGGGTATAAACTAGCCTGATGGAACCAGCCTGATCACTGTTCACCATATAATGTCCAGGGTATAACCTAGCCTGGCACCAGCCTGATCACTGTTCACCATATAATGTCCAGGGTATAACCTAGCCTGATGGAACCAGCCTGATCACTGTGTTCACCATATAATGTCAGGGTATAACTAGCCTGATGGAACCAGCCTGATCACTGTGTTCACCATATAATGTCCAGGGTATAACCTAGCCTGATGGAACCAGCCTGATCACTGTTCACCATATAATGTCCAGGGTATAACCTAGCCTGATGGAACCAGCCTGATCACTGTTCACCATATAATGTCCAGGGTATAACCTAGCCTGGCACCAGCCTGATCACTGTTCACCATATAATGTCCAGGGTATAACCTAGCCTGATGGAACCAGCCTGATCACTGTGTTCACGATATAATGTCCAGGGTATAACCTAGCCTGATGGAACCAGCCTGATCACTGTTCACCATATAATGTCCAGGGTATAACCTAGCCTGGTGGCACCAGCCTGATCACTGTGTTCACCATATAATGTCCAGGGTATAACCTAGCCTGATGGAACCAGCCTGATCACTGTGTTCACCATATAATGTCCAGGGTATAACCTAGCCTGGCACCAGCCTGATCACTGTGTTCACCATATAATGTCCAGGGTATAACCTAGCCTGATGGAACCAGCCTGATCACTGTGTTCACCATATAATGTCCAGGGTATAACCTAGCCTGGTGAAACCAGCCTGATCACTGTGTTCACCATATAATGTCCAGGGTATAACCTAGCATGTCACCAGCATTATCAATGTGTTCACCATATAATGTCCAGGGTATAACCTAGCCTGGTGGCACCAGCCTGATCACTGTGTTCACCATATAATGTCCAGGGTATAACCTAGCCTGATGGAACCAGCCTGATCACTGTGTTCACCATATAATGTCCAGGGTATAACCTAGCCTGGCACCAGCCTGATCACTGTGTTCACCATATAATGTCCAGGGTATAACCTAGCCTGGTGGCACCAGACTGATCACTGTGTTCACCATATAATGTCCAGGGTATAACCTAGCCTGGCACCAGCCTGATCACTGTGTTCACCATATAATGTCCAGGGTATAACCTAGCCTGGTGGCACCAGCCTGATCACTGTGTTCACCATATAATGTCCAGGGTATAACCTACCTGGTGGGAACCAGCCTGATCAATATGTTTACCATATAATGTCCAGGGTATAACCCTAGCCTGGTGGAACCAGCCTGATCAATATGTTCACCATATAATGTCCAGGGTATAACCTAGCCTGGCACCAGCCTGATCACTGTGTTCACCATATAATGTCCAGGGTATAACCTAGCCTGGCACCAGCCTGATCAATGTGTTCACCATATAATGTCCAGGGTATAACCTAGCCTGGTGGCACCAGCCTGATCACTGTGTTCACCATATAATGTCCAGGGTATAACCTAGCCTGGTGGAACCAGCCTGATCACTGTTCACCATATAATGTCCAGGGTATAACCTAGCCTGGCACCAGCCTGATCACTGTGTTCACCATATAATGTCCAGGGTATAACCTAGCCTGATGGAACCAGCCTGATCACAGTGTTCACCATATAATGTCCAGGGTATAACCTAGCCTGATCACTGTGTCCACCATATAATGTCCAGGGTATAACCTAGCCTGGTGGCACCAGCCTGATCACTGTGTTCACCATATAATGTCCAGGGTATAACCTAGCCTGATGGAACCAGCCTGATCACTGTGTTCACCATATAATGTCAGGGTATTACCTAGCCTGATGGAACCAGCCTGATCAATATGTTTACCATATAATGTCCAGGGTATAACCTAGCCTGGTGGAACCAGCCTGATCAATGTGTTCACCATATAATGTCCAGGGTATAACCTAGCCTGATGGAACCAGCCTGATCACTGTGTTCACCATATAATGTCCAGGGTATAACCTAGCCTGGTGGCACCAGCCTGATCACTGTGTTCACCATATAATGTCCAGGGTATAACCTAGCCTGGCACCAGCCTGATCACTGTGTTCACCATATAATGTCCAGGGTATAACCTAGCCTGGTGGCACCAGCCTGATCAATATGTTCACCATATTATGTCCAGGGTATAACCTAGCCTGGTGGAACCAGCCTGATCACTGTGTTCACCATATAATGTCCAGGGTATAACCTAGCTTGATGGCACCAGCCTGATCACTGTGTTCACCATATAATGTCCAGGGTATAACCTAGCCTGATGGAACCAGCCTGATCACTGTTCACCATATAATGTCCAGGGTATAACCTAGCCTGGCACCAGCCTGATCACTGTGTTCACCATATAATGTCCAGGGTATAACCTAGCCTGGCACCAGCCTGATCACTGTGTTCACCATATAATGTCAGGGTATAACCTAGCATGGCACCAGCCTGATCACTGTTCACCATATAATGTCCAGGGTATAACCAGCCTGGCACCAGCCTGATCACTGTGTTCACCATATAATGTCCAGGGTATAACCTAGCCTGATGGAACCAGCCTGATCACTGTGTTCACCATATAATGTCCAGGGTATAACTAGCCTGATGGAACCAGCCTGATCACTGTGTTCACCATATAATGTCCAGGGTATAACCAGCCTGATGGAACCAGCCTGATCACTGTTCACCATATAATGTCCAGGGTATAACCTAGCCTGGTGGCACCAGCCTGATCACTGTGTTCACCATATAATGTCCAGGGTATAACCTAGCCTGATGGAACCAGCCTGATCACTGTGTTCACCATATAATGTCCAGGGTATAACCTAGCCTGGTGGCACCAGCCTGATCACTGTGTTCACCATATAATGTCCAGGGTATAACCTAGCCTGGTGGCACCAGCCTGATCAATGTGTTCACCATATAATGTCCAGGGTATAACCTAGCCTGGTGGAACCAGCCTGATCACTGTTCACCATATAATGTCCAGGGTATAACCTAGCCTGATGGAACCAGCCTGATCACTGTGTTCACCATATAATGTCCAGGGTATAACCTAGCCTGGTGGCACCAGCCTGATCACTGTGTTCACCATATAATGTCCAGGGTATAACCTAGCCTGGAGGCACCAGCCTCATCACTGTGTTCACCATATAATGTCCAGGGTATAACCTAGCCTGGTGACACCAGCCTGATCACTGTTCACCATTGATAATGTAATTAGTGCTCTGTGTGTGTGTGACCGACCAGTATCTTTGATGAGGGGCCAGGAGATGATCTTTGCTGCTATGCCCATCAATGGGGCTCTGGCAAAGACCTCACCTCCAGCCTGTTCACCACTGGTCCTCGATGGAGAGAACAGAATTAGGTAGCACTCAGCGATAATAATCATAATTAGGTACTGTCAATGGGGGGGGGTATGAGACACCAAAAAATAAGGAATGACGATGGTCGACTCTACATGAAACTGTTACACTTGAACGTCATCAAAACACTTTGTTTAGAATATCTACATATGTTCAGCAATTATGCTCTTCTCGTATTACTTTCTAGGCTAATTAGTACGAGAAGAGTGCCATCTTCCTGCATCTCACACCTGCCTGTGGTTATTGAACACTCCCTTCTGGACCCATGAGGTAAACTCAGTCATATCCAAGAAGGTGTGCCATGCACTCCACTCCTCCTGCCCCCTGACTGTCCATAATCTGTAATTACACAGATGGGACTTTATCACCCACTGGAGACTTGAAGACAGAATCTCACACAGAGACCTGTGCATGTCAGTGTGTTAGACAGACAAATCCATAGATTTGGGAAAATATACCATAGAAATATAATTATATCTCTGGTTAGACAGCTGAAGTGGTACTCTACACACAACTGACTTTGATGTATTAGGTAAAGGGTAGGCATGCTGTCGTTATAAAGAACATCAATATGATATGTACAGCACAATCATTTGTCTAACACAAACACACCCATCGACTTTATGTATCTACACTCAAGCTAGCCATGTTTGTGCCATGTCCACGTATAGCCTACACCTGTAGGGATAGTAGTTCTGGGATTTGTCTCCCCGGGAAAGATCTGACAGCGGATATCAGGAAAGACGAAAGTAGCCAGTTATAGAATGTTGTGTTGTCGGACAGCTGAGCTGACTTGAACGCTGCAGGCATTCAACTCGCAGCAGTTAATATTGTTTCCACGGTGACGTGTTAAAACATTCAAACTAAATTGCCAGTTACTTTCGTGGCAAGGCGTTGTACAACGACTGTCTTGTGAAACACCTTCCAGACACTGGCTCTACTGATCTTGCCATAACGGATTTGACAGAAAAATCTGCTAGATTGGCTAGCCAGCTGCAGCTAAACTGCTGTCAGCTTGGCTCAACACGAGGTCTGCGCAGGCTGAACATGTTGAGATGGGCGAGTCAATCACCAAGGGCAGAAGTCCTCATCTTGAAAACTCTCACTAGCCGGCTACCACCTGGTACTCTACCCTGCACCTTAGAGAGTGCTTGCCCTATGGACAAAGGAAGAGTCATAGAACAATGGTCACTAGCTCTGGAAAAAATTAAGAGTTCAGATTCTCTGGTTTTACAATTTATAGGTATGTGTTTCGGTAAAATTAACATTTTTGTTTTATTCTATAAACTACTGACAACATTTCTCCCAAATTCAAAATATTGTCATTTAGAGCATTTATTTGCAGACAATGACAACTGGTCAAAATAACAATAAAGACGCTGTGTTGTCAGACATCGAATAATGCAAAGAAAATTAGTTCATATTCATTTTTAAACATCACAATACTAATGTTTTAACCCGGAAGAGTTCAGAAATCAATAGTTGGTGGAATAACCTCCACCAGTCTTTCATATTTTGACCAGTCATTTTCTGCAAATAAATGTTTATTTTATTTTACCTTTATTTTACTAGGCAAGTCAGTTAAGAACAAAAAATTATTTTCAACAACGGCCTAGGAAGAGTGGGTTAACTGCCTGTTCAGGGGCAGAACGACAGATTTTGTACCTTGTCAGCTTGGGGATTTGAACTTGCAGCCTTTCGGTTACTAGTCCAATGCTCTAACCACTAGGCTACCCTGCCTAAATGCTCTAATTGACAACATTTTGTGGTCAGTAATTTAGAGAAAACAAAAATGTTTATTTTACCAAAACACACGGTTGAAGTCAGACGTTTACATACACTTGGGTTGGAGTCATTAAAACTAGTTTTTTTTTCAACCACTCCACAAATTTCTTGTTAATAAATTATAGTTTTGCCAGTCCGTTAGGACATCTACTTTGTGCATGTGTAACATGCACCAATTGAAAAGCTATTAGCGCGCACCACCGCTAACTAGCTAGCCATTTCACATCGGTCACACATGACACAAGTCATTTTTCCAACAATTGATTACAGACATATTATTTCACTTATCACTGTATCACAATTCCAGTGGGTCAGAAGTGTACATACAATAAGTTGACTGTGCCTTTAAACAGGTTGGAAAATTCCAGAAAATTAGGTCATGGCCTTAGAAGCTTCTGATAGGCTAATTGACATAATTTGAGTCAATTGGAGGTGTACCTGTGGATGTATTTCAAGGCCTACCTTCAAACTCAGTGCCTCTTTGCTTGACATCATGGGAAAATCTAAAGAAATCAGCCAAGACCTCAGAAAAACAATTGTAGACCTCCGCAAGTCTGGTTCACCCTTGGGGCAATTTCCAAATGCCTCAAGGTACCACTTTCATCTGTACAAGCACGCAAGTATGAACACCATTGGTGTCACACTCGCTATCCTCAAACTCCCTGTCATAAATCAACCAAGGTGCAGCGTGCATGTAGTTCCACATTTTTTTAATGAAAGTGAAACCGAAATAACCAAACAGGTAAACAGCAAAGAACATGACGCAACCGAGGTGCACACAAACACACACGGAAAAATAATTACCCACAAAACACAGGTGGGAGAAGGCTACCTAAGTATGGTTCTCAATCAGAGACAACGATTGACAGCTGCCTCTAATTGGGAACTATACCAGGCCAAACTAATAGAAAACATAGAAAAAAAACACATAGAATGCCCACCCCAACTCACGCCCTGACCAAACCAAAAGAGACATAAAAAAGGAACTAAGGTCAGCGGCTGCTGACTGACGGGCGGCTCCGGATACACAGGGCCGTGGAGGCGCACTGGCGGTCTCGACCGCATAGCTGCCCCCCCTGTTCTGGCTGGATGCCAGCTTCCACCCGGCAAATGCGGGACGCTGGCACCGAGCACACCAGCCTGAGAATACTCGGCCGAGACACCGTGAGCATCACCCCATAGCACGGGGTCTGACCTGTCACCTGCTCGCCCCAGTAAGCACGGGGTGGGCTCAGGTCTCCAACCTGACTCCGCCACACTCCCGTGTGCTCCCCCCAAAAAAAAACATTTTTTAGGGCTGCCTCTCGGGCTTCAGTGACCGGGTCTTGTCCTCTACCATTCTCTCCTCCCCGGTCCAACTCTTCCTCCAGGATGGCGCACGCTGCTTGGTCTTCTTGTGGTGGGTAATTCTGTCACGCTCGCTATCCTCAAGCTCCCTGTCATAAATCGATCAAGGTGCAGCGTGCATGTAATTCCACATCTTCTAATGAAAGTGAAACCAAAATAACCAAAAAATAAACAGGTAAACAGCAAAGAACGTGACGCAACCGAGGTGCACACAAACACACACGGAAAAATAACTACCCACAAAACACAGGTGGGAAAAGGCTACCTAAGTATGGTTCTCAATCAGAGACAACGATTGCGGCTGCCTCTGATTGGGAACCATACCAGGCCAAACACATAGAAATAGAAAACATAGAAAAACAACATAGAATGCCCACCCCAACTCACGCACTGACCAAACCAAAATAGAGATGTTGTGGGGAGGGACTGGTGCACTTCACAAAATAGATGGCATCATGAGGTGGGGAAATTATGTGGATGTATTGAAGCAACATCTCAAGACATCAGTCAGGAAGTTAAAGCTTGGTCGCAAATGGGTCTTCCAGTTGGACAATGACCCCAAGCATACTTCCAAAGTTGTGGCAAAATGTCTTAATAAGGACAACAAAGTCAAGGTATTGGAGTGGCCATCACAAATCACTGACCTCAATCCTACTGAAAAAGCATGTGCGAGCAAGGAGGCCAACAAACCTGACTCAGTTACACCAGCTCTGTAAGGATTAAATGTAAAGAATTGTGAAAAACTGAGTTTAAATGTATTTGCTAAGGTGTATGTAAACTTCAGACTTCAACTGTACCTATAAAAAGTAAATACAGAGAAACTGCCAATTTAGTATTCAGACCCCTTAAGAATTAAGACCCTTTGCTATGAGAGACTTGAAAATGAGCTCAGGGGTATCCTGCATCGTGGGTGGTAGTTCAACTAGGGTGAAGACAAGGTAGAACAGGGCTCATACACCACAGTAGAGGAACCCTGCTCTAGGCTATGTATTACCTACGTATACCTGGGTGGTAGTTCAACTAGGGTGAAGACAAGGTAGAACAGGGCTTATACACCAGTGTTGGTCTTAGAAGAACAAGTCAAATGTTTGGCATCTCACCTCCCTCTTTCTATACCTCCTTCTCTTTCCCTCCCTCTCTCTGCCCTACAAACAGAGTCCTGAGCAGCTTACATCAAGCTCCCAACATCAGTACACACAGTCTCTCTCTCTCAACACCCTCCCCTCCTCCTGTCTCTTTTCAGTTTGGCCCGTGTGTTTGGCAGAGCTACAGGGGTTGCTAGGGGGACCGGATTATTTCGCTGGTTAATGATTGTGGTGCAATGGTAGGGGGTCACTCCGTCACATCAGCCCTAATCTGGAAAACCCCTACCACACACATTAACAAACACACCTACTCCACCCCATGCCATCCGCCCACCATACACACCAAAGAACACTCTCTCAAAAGTATACTACAGTACAGTGGTGAAATCCTATTTCAACAGCCTGAGGGAGATAAGGAAACAGCTCTCTCTCATCCTACCCAGCCCTCATCCCACCCAGCCCTCCTCCCCAAACTAAACCACACAGCCTGGCTCCCTCCATCCCAATTACCAGCCTGTTCTTCTCGCATACTTCCATCCCCTCACCCCTCCTTTCCCCTAGAACCACACATACACTCCCAGAACACACAAACCAGATATTGTGTAGAGGCCCAGAATATAACACATTCTACTACACCGGATTCATGGAACAGAAGTTCTAAATGCCACACAGACCCAAATAGAACTGGACTGCTCTGTTTCTTACTGGACTCTCATGCTGCAAAGGAGGAATAGGAGTTTCAGGAGTGCACTCGGGGCAAAGGAGGGAGGGAGGGAGGGAGGGAGAGAGGGAGAGAGAGAGAGCATAATTAAGACACAATGAGCTGTTCTTCCTATAACCTCATTCTACCACCTCCAAGCAGGCTTCCAGTGAAGAACATTCCTCTCGGCTGTATAGGCCAAATGAACCACTTCCGTAATTCAAACATGCCACACACGCCAGTGATTCGTCCAAATAATCCATGATGCAAAAACCAGCGCAACAGATCAAGACTTGTTCTTCTCAACCCTAATATCCCTTGTGTTCTCAACAAACCTAACTTCAGCTATGAAAGTAACTCTAATATATAACTTATTGGTGGAGCATAGGGTTGCAAAGGGTCAGAAACTGTCAGAACGGTCAGAAACTAAATTTCCAGAATTTTTGCGAACTTTTCAAGTTATTAAGCCCGGGAATTTTGCCTAAATTCGTCAAAAAAAAGATAGCTTATAACAGTGAACCTTTTTGTGGTATACACATAAGGCCATTCTAGGTCTTGTGGCATATTGTGGTTAAACTATCCCCAATTCAATGGAATTGCAACCCTCTGCATGCACAGTGCATTCTTCCATCACATGTACAGTGCATTCTTCTCTTTCTTGCTTTCTGGTAAGTTTTGATTAAAATACTGGGTGGGGTGATTATATTTTATATGACATACATGCTTTTTTGTTAACTAGTAAATAGTAGCCTACAGAAAAGTGTGTTTAAATCATTCTAACTTGTTAACAATTTCTGCGAGTTAGGTTTTGCTACCATGTGGGTTTTAGCTTGCTTGAGCCTGCTAACTGAGGAGTGTTAATTCACCTGTTTCCATACATGTTTCATTTAAAAACATTTATCTTACAAGGGAGTTGTTATATCTAAATGCTTAACTATTTATCTGTACATGGAATTGTATTTATTTATTTTTACTTGTTTTATTCTAATCTTTACCGGAAAATACCACAGGCACTATCTGATGTGTGGAGACATTTCACTGCAGCTGATGTAGAAGGATAAGCTGTGTACATGTGCAAATACTGTGCCAAATACTGTGAGGAAAAAGTCCCTCTACTTCTATTTGAGGTGAAAATGATGAATCAGACACCTTATTGATAGCAACAGCTCATTGTCCTCCTGGAATCAGATGTTTTTTTGACTTAATGGAGGAACGTAGTCAAAGAAATGCTGATGAATGTCTTGCTCGAGCTGTGTATGCAACTGGTTCACATCTGATGCTCACAGGCAATGTGTATTGGAAGAGATTTCTGAAAGTTCTTTGCCCAGCAAAACACCCCTCCAACCAGACATGCTTTATCTACTCATTTGCTGGATGCAGAGTTCAACAGAGTTCAAGTGAAGGTCAAGCAAATCAGAGAAAGCAGACTGTATTGCAATCATCTCTGATGGGTGGTTGAATGTTCGTGGGCAAGGAATAATTAACTACATCATCTCCACCCCTCAACCAGTATTCTACAAGAGCACAGACACAAGGGACAACAGACAAACCGGTCTCTACATTGCAGATGAGCTGAAGGCAGTCATCAATGACCTTGGACACCAGAAGGTATTTGCACAGGTGACAGACAATGCCGCAAACATGAAGGCTGCTTGGTCTAAAGTGGAGTCCTACCCTCACATCACCCATTGGCTGTGCTGCTCATGCATTGAATCTGCTCCTCAAGGACATCATGGCACTGAAAACAATGGATACACTACAAGAGAGCCAAGGAAATGGTTATCAAGTTATAGCAGCAAAGTGAGAAGAATAAGAGCACCACATTGAAGCTGCCCAGCAACACCCATTGGGGTGGTGTTGTCATCATGTTTGACAGTCTCCTGGAGGGGAAGGAGTCTTTCCAAGAAATGGCCATATCACAGTCTGCCGATATGGACAGCCCCATCAAGAGGATCCTCCTGGATGATGTATTTTGGGAGAGAGTGGTAAGCAGCCTGAAACTCCTGAAACCTATAGCAGTTGCCATTCGACAGACTGAGGGAGACAATGCCATCCTGTCTGATGTTCAGACTCTGCTTGCAAATGTAAGAGAAGAAATCCATACTGCCCTGCCCACTTCACTGTTGCTCCAAGCAGAGAAACTGCAGTTCTGAAATACATCAAAAAGTGTGAAGACTTCTGCCTGAAGCCCATACACGCCGCAGCGTACATGTTGGACCCCAAGTATGCTGGCAAGAGCATCCTGTCTGGTGCAGAGATCAACAAGGCCGATGGTGTCATCACTACCATGTCTCACTACCTTGGCCTGGATGAGGGCAAGGTTCTTGGCAGTCTGGCGAAGTACACTTCCAAGGGCTTTGGATTGGAGATGCAATATGGCAGTCGCGCCAACAAATCTCATCAGCCACCTGGTGGAAGGGACTTTGTGGATCTGAGGCTCTTTCTCCTGTTGCCTCCATCATCCTCCAAATCCCACCAACATCAGCCACCTCAGAGCGCAACTGGTCCTTGTTTGGGAACACACACCAAAGCACGCAACAAACTGACCAATACACGGGTTGAAAAATTGGTGGCCATCCGGGCAAATTTGAGGCTTTTTGAGCCCGACAACAAGCCATCCTCAACAAGGTTGGAAAGTGACAGTGAAGATGAGACCTCAGAGTCCGATGTTCAAGAGGTGGACATTGAGGAGGTCCAGGAGAAGACATGGAAGCCTGAGAGGAAGACAACCAAAGCTTTAGTTTGTAGACTATCATTTGTCCGTTAATTCCCATATATTTCCCACGGAAAGGTTCCACCTCTGAATATGCCCCAAAATGTGCAACCCTAGTGGCGCATACTGTTCATGCAGTGGGCTGGGGGGGAAACTTTCCCTTTAAAGAGAACAGGGTGCCATCTGGGAGTTAGCCCTTGTGGTAGTAGAGGAAACCCCTTTAGTGTTTTATCATACTCCACCACTGTCTGTGATTTATTTAGTGGGACTTCCATTTGCTTTTCAACTGGACCATGGCTCCGTCTCACGGGGCCATGGCTCCGTCTCACTGGGCCATGGCTCCGTCTCACTGGGCCATGGCTCCGTCTCACTGGGCCATGGCTCCGTCTCACTGGGCCATGAATCCGTATCACTGGGCCATGAATCCGTATCACTGGGCCCTGAATCCGTATCACTGGGTCATGGCTCCGTATCACTGGGCCATGGCTCCGTCTCACTGGGCCATGGCTCCGTCTCATTGGGCCATGGCGCCGTCTCACTGGGCCATGGCTCCGTCTCACTGGGCCATGGCTCCGTCTCACTGGGCCATGGCGCCGTCTCACTGGGCCATGGCTCTGTCTCACTGGGCCATGAATCCGTCTCACTGGGCCATGGCTCCGTCTCACTGGGCAATGAATCCATCTCACTGGGCCATGAATCCGTCTCACTGGGCCATGACTCCGACAGACCTGCTCTCACTTGGGGCCACAGCCAGGCCATTGGTACTTTTCAGATGGCATTTCCATAACAATGGCCAACTGTGACCTTTAACACCTTCTCACAAAGCAACTCTGTTGATTATTGATTCTGCTCTTCACAAGTCCTCATTGTCAGCCCTTGCTTTGGGAACACAAATTCCCTGGTATAACATAAGGGTGTATACACTAGTGTAACACTGGTGTTACAATCGAAAAGCAGCAATCAGAGAGAACTGGACTATGCATTCCCAGATGGTTGCAGGCTAAGCTAGGAGCTAGCTAATCCTTGTTAGCTCAGGCAAGAGTGTTGGGGAGTTATATTCCAGGCAGAGCTCTCTTTATGTTTTCACTCCTACATTTCTTTCCATGTTGGGCAAGGGGGCTAGTTTAGGGAGGGGAAGAAATAAGAGGGAGAAAGGTGGACAGAGAGAGGAGACAGATTCTAGGCGTGCCTGTGGTCTCCGACAGCCTCTGCATGCATGCTTCTACCCACAGCCCCGGCCCTATCCTCTTGTCCCAACCCCGGCCCTATCCTCCTGTCCCAAACCCGGCCCTATCCTCCTGTCCCAAACCCCGGCCCTATCCTCTTGTCCCAACCCCGGCCCTATCTCCTGTCCCAACCCCGGCCCTATCCTCCTGTCCCAACCCCGGCCCTATCCTCCTGTCCCAAACCCGGCCCTATCTTCCTGTCCCAAACCCCGGCCCTATCCTCCTGTCCCAAACCCCGGCCCTATAATCCTGTCCCAAACCCTGGCCCTATAATCCTGTCCCAAAGCCCGGCCCTATAATCCTGTCCCAAACCCCGGCCCTATAATCCTGTCCCAACCCCGGCCCTATAATCCTGTCCCAACCCGGCCCTATCCTCCTGTCCCAACCCCGGCCCTTCCTCCTGTCCCAACCCCGGCCCTATCCTCCTGTCCCTATCCTCCTGTCCCAACCCCGTCCCTATCCTCCTGTCCCAACCCCGGCCCTATCCTCCTGTCCCTCTCCTCCTGTCCCAACCCCGTCCCTATCCTCCTGTCCCAACCCCGGCCCTATCCTCCTGTCCCAACCCCGGCCCTATCCTCCTGTCCCAACCCCGGCCCTATCCTCCTGTTCCACCCCTGCCCTATCCTCCTGTCCCAACCCCAGCCCTATCCTCCTGTCCCAACCCCAGCCCTATCCTCCTGTCCCTATCCTCCTGTCCCAAGCCCAGCCCTATCATCCTGTCCCAAGCCCGGCCCTATCCTCCTGTCCCCAACCCCGGCCCACCCTCCTGTCCCAACCCCATCCCCCAACCCTATCCCAGACCTAAAACCTATCCCCCAGCCTCCCCCTTGCCCTATCTCTCAACTGCAGCCCTAACCCCCTCCAGGTCCCAAACCTAGCCCTATATCCCAACCCCACCCATACCCTCAGCCCAACCCCTCTAGCCCATCCCAGCCCTAGACTAACTTCACAATATAAATGGTGTGCTGGTCCTAAAAATAGTATCTGAGGCAGGACAGGCCCCATGCACCGACCGTCTCACTCACCGGAAAAAGACATGGTGACCCCCCTCCTACCACCGCCCCTGTCCTCTAAAACAAATACCCATGTGACATCATCCACCCCAACCCTTCCTACCCACCCCTCCCCTCCTTCCAAACTAGCTTATACCTCTGTTAAACTATCCACCCCAACCCCACCCTCCTGTCCTGCCCTTATTTCTAAACTAATACCCTTGTGACACCATCCACCCTTTTTCTGACTCAGCTCATACCCCCATGACTGTCTGCCCCACAGTCAGCCAATGTCCCCTGTCCCCCATGTCAGGGTCACCTCACCTCTCTTTACCCCCTGTTGTGACACCCTCACCAATGAATCCCCTCTTCCTCTTATATCATGCTCCATGTGACAGTACAACCCCGTTATAGCACAGGGTCACTCCTGTCTTGATCTCAGAACGGGACTGGGGCCACCAGTCCTAACCTGGGTGCCTGTCTGTTTCTGCCTGAATTAACTTGTCAGTTTTATTTGGTAAGGTGACAATTTGGAATGGTTGAATGCAGGCCTAGGTTACCTAGAAGCCAGTACCTTGGCACCACCAGTCACTGTCTGTCCCTTATGTCAATCTGACAGTCACCTCCCTTGGGTGGGTTACTATGTGGCCAGACACACACACACACTGGAGATGGCTGCCTTCACCTCCCATCTCGCATTTAACCAGTTTGAGCAAGGTTTGTCCTCCACTGTTAATCATTGCCTACCATCTGGCACACCCTGGGCTGATCCACACACTCAAACAGAAACAAACACTCAGAGACAAGGCTGGGTGTGCCACACAGAGACAAGGCTGGCCTCTAAATGACAGGGCCTCTCCCTATGTTCACCATTAGGCCTGCTGAGGCTGCTGCTGCCCTGCACAGGAATGTATTATAGGCCCTGTTTATAGATTACACCTTCAGAGCTGGCCTAATCCATGCCATGCACACACACACACACACAGGGCCGCATACCCTCAGACGCACACACAGGAGAGGGAGTGAGCTCTGTATCTCGTGTAGCACTGACGAGTGCCGACATCCGATTCATGTCTCATTGCAGCATGACTGTCATTCATCATAATGAGACAACTACACTGACTACTGAAATCGATTTATGTGATGCTCATAGAAAAACAATGGCTGAGACCAAAAGTAATGTGGAGGTATCGCAGAGATCATGTATAATTTGTCAGCATGATGATAGATCGGTAAGAGATCTATTCAATGAATCATGAGAATCCTTACTGCTGGATGAGGCTAATGATCTTGTGAATGATGAAGCTTAAAGGATGTTTTCTTTTCCGGTCCCTGGTTGAGCCTGAATTCTTCTCTTGCCCTCTGACCCTTTGCTACTGTACCGAAAGTTCTGGGCAGAAGACGCAGCATGCTGGGTACATGTACAGTATAGCTCTAGGCAGTACACCTGGCTCATTCCCAGGGTTGGGATTTGATTGAGCGCTACTGTCCCTTTAAGGAACTAAGATGGTGTCCTACAAGCTGCAGTGCATTTCCTTCCTGCCTAGCTCACACAGTGCACTTAAAAAAAACTGTACCACAAAGTTCGCACAGAGAGAGAGGATGAGAGCAGGCTGTGTCACCCAAGAAGCAATGCATAGCAAACCCGTTCCAGTGTCTGCATGCGCGTTAATTGTCAACGTTTACAGAGGAGTGTACAGTTATTTGGAGAGAGAGAGAGATGCAACAGCACAGTCTGCTGTCGATTGTCGGAGCTATCGAACCAATCAAGCTCTCAGTAGCCTGCGACAGTCCCCTATCTAGCTGGAGAGCTAACTAATATGCTAGCTATTATTATAAGTACCGTTGCCTAACGTTAGTTTGCCAGCCAGCTAACAATGTAATGCTGCGTTGATAAAGAAGTGGGAACGTGGTAATTATCAGTTGGGAAGTCGTAAATATCCGTTTTTATACCTTTACTTAACTAGGCAAGTCCGTTATGAACAACTACTCATTTACAATGCCATCCTAGGAACAGTGGGTTAACTGCCTTGTTCAGGGGCAGAACGACAGATTTGTACCTTGTCAGCTTGGGGATTTGAACGAGCAACCTTTTGTTACTAGTCCACAGCTCTAACCACTGGGCTACCTGCCGCCCCCAGTTGAACACAATCACGTGCTTTGAAGTCGTTGAGAAATGCCGATTGGCCAAGAGCTGAGTCAACCACAAACTATTAGTACACCTATCATGCCTGTAAACAAATTGTGTTCAAAAGGTAATTTCCTTAGTGGTAACATCAGAGGTCAGTATGTGGGAGAGCTCGGGGCTCAAGGATGATAGAGGAGTTTCCCACTAGTCATTTCCCCAGTTATGTGGTAAATACCACCTTCCCACTTGGGTATGAACGCACCATAACAGTACAGCTGCCTTCCACCTTGTCAGACACTCCTCAATTTTGTTTCAATTGGCACATGATGTAACTGACAATGTCAACGCATTTCAATATCGGCCGATCACAGTTTGCTGGACAGGGCAAAGTCAATAATGGTCAAGACTTACTTTCTTGCTTCGAGTCTCGGTGTGCATCTCGGTGGCTAGGGTGGAGTAGAGGGAGGGGGGTCGGTAGGGTGAATTTAAATAATAGTAATCTTGTTGGCAGTTTTCCACCTTTCGAATCAAAGTGCTATTTGGGAGAAAGGTGTACTGTTTGCCTCTTCGGATATTATTTTAGATCATATCCACGGCGTCGACTGATCCTCTTCCCTCCCCCAGTAGCGCCTCTCTCTCTCGGTGTGTTGTTGCCGCGTACAGTATGAAGGGTGATCGATGCCACCGAGAAGGAGGAGCTAGCGATGAGGGGTGATCAATGCCACGGAGAAGGAGGAGCAAGCGATGACGGGTGATCAATGCCACGGAGAAGGAGGAGCTAGCGATGAGGGGTGATCAATGCCACCGGGAAGGAGGATCTAGTGGTGAGGGGTGATCGATGCCACTGAGAAGGAGGATCTAGTGGTGAGGGGTGATCGATGCCACTGAGAAGGAGGATCTCGCGATGAGGGGTGATCGATGCCACTGAGAAGGAGGATCGAGAGATGGTTGGTGACACTTATAAATGATGAACATTTTATCCAGCTAGCTGGTTTACATGATTGTGCATAATGAGACTGTACTTTACAACTAAAGTAGCTACAGTTAGTTAGTATTAAGCTAACTCTATATCTCAATGTTTGAATTTGATATGGTTTGCAATGCAAAGTTTCCTGACTATTCATTAGTGCTGAGCGATTAGTGCTTTTTGATGTCAGTTTGGTTTGATAATTTTTTGTTATGATAATTTGTTTTACAATGACTGTGAAGCTTTTTAATGGGAATTCCAAAGCCCAAACTATTCAACATTCAATTGCCAAAACATTTAAAATATTCAAATGTCTCTGTCTGGTCCACATTCGGTAGAAAACAATAGAAAAATAGGAAATTAAATAATAAATATTTCAATTGTGTATGCACAGTGAGCTTCAAAGTTATTGGGACAGTGAATATTGTGTTGTTGTTTTTGCTCTGTACTCCAGCACTTTAGATTTGAAATGATACAATGACTATGAGGTTAAAGTGCAGACTGTCAGCTTTAATTTGAGGGTATGCTGAAATAGTCTATGTGCCATGGCTAGGGTCAGTCTGTTATATCTGTTGTAATTATCCTGTCTTATTTGGTGTCCTGTCCCTCCCCTTCCGGAAGACCTGAGCCCTTGGACAATGCCTCAGGACTACCTGGCCTGATGACTCCTGGCTATCCCCAGTCCACCTGGTTGTGCTGCTCCTCCAGTTTCAACGTTTCTGCCTGCTGCTATGGAACCCTGACCTGTTCACCGGACCTATCTGTCCCAGACCTGCTGTTTTCAACTCTCTAGAGACAGCAGGAGCGGTAGAGATACTCTCAATGATCGGCTATGAAAAGCCAATTGACATTTACTCCTGAGGTACTGACCTGTTGCACCCTCTACAACCACTGTGATTATTATTTGACCCTTCTGGTCATTTATGAATGTTTGAACATCTTGAAGAACAATCTGGCCTTAAATAGCCATATACTCTTATAATCTCCACCCGACACAGCCAGAAGAGGACTGGCCACCCCTCAGAGCCTGGTTCCTCTCTAGGTTTCTTCCTAGGTTCTGGCCTTTCTATGTAGTTTTTCCTAGCCACCGTGCTTCTACACCTGCATTGCTTGCTGTTTGGGGTTTTAGGCTGGGTTTCTGTACAGCACTTTGTGACATCAGCTGATGTAAGAAGGGCTTTATAAATAGATTTGATTTAATGCAGCTGGTGACCACACCAGATACTGACTGTTACTTTTGATTTTTACCCCCTCATCCCCCCTTTGTTCAGAGACACGCTATTCAATTTCTGTTAGTCACATGTCTGTGGAACTTGTTCAGTTTATGTCTCAGATGTTGAATCTTACATTCATACACATATTTATACATGTTAAGTTTGCTGAAAATAAACATAGTTGACAGTGAGAGGACGTTTATTTTTTGCTGAGTGTATATACAGTGCCTTGCGAAAGTATTCGGCCCCCTTGAACTTTGCGACCTTTTACCACATTTCAGGCTTCAAACATAAAGATATAAAACTGTATTTTTTTGTGAAGAATCAACAACAAGTGGGACACAATCATGAAGTGGAACGACATTTATTGGATATTTCAAACTTTTTTAACAAATCAAAAACTGAAAAATTGGGCGTGCAAAATTATTCAGCCCCCTTAAGTTAATACTTTGTAGCGCCACCTTTTGCTGCGATTACAGCTGTAAGTCGCTTGGGGTATGTCTCTATCAGTTTTGCACATCGAGAGACTGACATTTTTTTCCCATTCCTCCTTGCAAAACAGCTTGAGCTCAGTGAGGTTGCACGGAGAGCATTTGTGAACAGCAGTTTTCAGTTCTTTCCACAGATTCTCGATTGAATTCAGGTCTGGACTTTGACTTGGCCATTCTAACACCTGGATATGTTTATTTTTGAACCATTCCATTGTAGATTTTGCTTTATGTTTTGGATCATTGTCTTGTTGGAAGACAAATCTCCGTCCCAGTCTCAGGTCTTTTGCAGACTCCATCAGGTTTTCTTCCAGAATGGTCCTGTATTTGGCTCCATCCATCTTCCCATCAATTTTAACCATCTTCCCTGTCCCTACTGAAGAAAAGCAGGCCCAAACCATGATGCTGCCACCACCATGTTTGACAGTGGGGATGGTGTGTTCAGGGTTATGAGCTGTGTTGCTTTTACGCCAAACATAACGTTTTGCATTGTTGCCAGAAAGTTCAATTTTGGTTTCATCTGACCAGAGCACCTTCTTCCACATGTTTGGTGTGTCTCCCAGGTGGCTTAAGTTTTATGTTAAAAACATCCTAAAGATTGATTCCATACTTACTTTGGCATGGTTCTATGGGCTGTAACGGAACTTTTTGAACTTTTCCTCCGACGTTTGGCGCGACCTGAATGTGCTTTTGGATTTGTTTTCCAAACGCCCTAAAAATAGAAGATATTTGGACATAACTGATGGACATTTTCAAACAAATCAAACATTTATGGTGGAACTGGGAACCGTTCTTTTGTATTTTTTGTACCATCATCTTTAAAATGCAAGAGAAAGGCCATAATGTATTATTCCAGCCCAGGTGAGATTTAGATTTTGGCCACTAGATGGCATCAGTGTATGTGCAAAGTTTGACTGATCCAATGAACCATTGCATATTTTCATGTTCATAATTGTGCACTCTCCTCACAATAGCATCGAATTCTTTCACTGTAATAGCTACTGTAAATTGTACAGTTAGGTTAACAAGAATTTAAGCTTTCTGCCAATGTCAGATATGTCTATGTCCTGGGAAATGTTCTTGTTACTTACATTCTCATGCTAATCGCATTAGCCTATGTTAGCTCAAACGTCCCATGGAAGGGACACCCATCCCGAAGAAGTTCAAATAAATTCTAATTTACAAGGACAGCCTACTCCTTCCTTATGCCCTGTGGGAATTCTTTAGCTAAATAGCCCAGTACTGTACTGCCACCCATCACATTGTATAGCGCCATATTTTCCGTTCCAGCAAGTACCAGTCAAATATTTGGACACATCTACTCATTCCTGGATTTTTTCATTATTTTTACTATTTTCTACATTGTATAATAATAGTGAAGACATCACAACTATTAAATAACACATATGGAATCAGTTAAGAACAAATTCTTATTTACAAGGACAGCCTACTCCTCTCTCCCCAATGGGGATTTGAACCCCGGTCTCCCGCATGCCCAGAATACTGTCGTACAGACATGGCCTGCTCTCCCTTATGTAAGGAAATAGGCACTTTCCCGTGTTTACTACAGTATGTTTTGTAGACTGCACATTATCCTAATAAAAAAAAACACATTTCGTTAATAAAATAATGCTAAAAAATTGTTTTTCATAATGCAGATGTTGATTTAGTTATGGATCCATAATGAATTACTATGGGAATAAATATCACTAATTTACAGAAATATTGGAACAAAGTTTTCTGATGAAGGCAAACAATTTAGTATCCTCCAATCCTGTAGCCTTCTCCCAACCGTCACGTTGTACAGCACCATATTCATCCTAATGCGCCCTATTCATCCATTCCATCCTAATGGAAACCCTGAGAGTTTTCTACATTGTAGAATATGGGTATGGGTATGCTTGTCATCGGCAAGGCCTTGGGAATTTTTTAGGATAAAAATAAAGGGAATAGAGCAAAGCCCATGGAAAACCTGGTTGAGTCTGCTTTCTAACAGACACTTGTAATGTCAGATTTCCTCCTCTTCGTCTGAAGAGGTGTAGCAAGGATCGGACCAATATGCAGCGTGGTAAGTGTCCATGTTTTAATAGAAAAGACTGAACACTATGAAATACAAAAACAATAAAGTGAATATAAACTAACCGAAACAGTCCCGTGTGGCACAGACACTGACACAGGAAACAAACACCCAACAACCAACAGTGAAACCCAGGCTACCTCAGTATGATTCTCAATCAGAGACAACTAACGACACCTGCCTCTGATTGAGAACCATACTAGGCCGAAACAGAAACCAAACATAGAAACACAAAACATAGACTGCCCACCCCAACTCACGCCCTGACCATACTAAAACAAAGACATAACAAAGGAAAATAAAGTGACAACGCTGGGAGACATATTCACTTTCCAGCAGGACAATAACCTAAATAAAGGCCAAATATACACTGGAGTAGCATACCAAGACAACATTTTATGTTCCTGAGAGGCCTAGTTACAGTTTTGACTTAAATCTACTTGAAAATCTGACAAAACTTTAAAATGGCTGTCTAGCAATGATCAACAACCAACTTGGCAGAGCTTGAATAATTTGAAAAATAATTTGGAAAGAAAATTCAACGCAGGTGTGCTAAGCTTTTAGAGACTTACCCAGAAAGACTCACAGCTGTAATCTCTGCCGAAGGTGATTCTAACATTTATTGACTCATGGATGTGAATACTTATGTCAATTATATATTTCTGCATTTCAATATCAATACATTTGCTAAAATGTCTGAACATGTTTTCACTTTGTCATAATGGGGTATTGCATATTGTATTTTTAAAATCACTTGAATTTGGGCTGTAACACAACAACATAAGTCAAAAGGTATGAGTTGATGTCGAACGTTTACATACACCTTAGCCAAATATATTTCAACTCAGTTTTTCACAATTCCTGACATTTAATCCTAGTAAGAATTCCCTGTCTTAGGTCATTTAGGATCACCACTTTATTTTAAGAATGTGAAATGTCAGAATAATAGTAGAGAGAATTATTTATTTCAGATTTCATTTCTTTCATCACATTCCTAGTGGGTCAGACGTTTACATACACTCAATTAGTATTTGGTAGCATTGCCTTTAAATTGGGTCAAATGTTTTGTGTAGCCTTCCACAAGCTTCCCACAAGAAGTTGTGTGAATTTTGGACCATTCTTCCTGACAGAGCTGGTGTAACTGAGTCAGGTTTGTAGGCCTCCATGCTCACACACGCTTTTTCAGTTCTGCCCACAAATGTTCTATGGGTTTGAGGCCACACCATTGGAAGTATGCTTTGGGTCATTGGCCATTTGGTAGACCCATTTGCAACCAAGCTTTAACTGATCTCTTGAGATGTGTCCCCATGTGCAGTTTCAAACCGTAGTCTTGCTTTTTTATGGCGATTTTGGAGCAGTGGCTTCTTCCTTGCTGAGCGGCCTTTCAGGTTATGTCGATATAGGACTTGTTTTACTGTGGATATAGATACTTTTGTACCTGTTTCCTCCAGCGTCTTCACAAGGTCCGTTGCTGTTGTTCTGGGATGGATTTGCACTTTTCGCACCAAAGTACATTAATCTCTAGGAGACAGATCACGTCTCCTTCCTGAGCGGTATGGCGGCTGCCTGGTCCCATGGTGTTTATACTTACATACTATTGTTCGTACAGATGAACGTGGTACCTTCAGGCATTTGGAAATTGCCCCAAGGGTGAACCAGACTTGCGGAGGTCTACAATTGTTTTTCTGAGGTCTTGGCTGATTTCTTTAGATTTCCCCATGATGTCAAGCAAAGAGGCAGTGAGTTTGAAGGTAGGCCTTGAAATATATCCACAAGGACACCTCCAATTGACTCAAATGATGTCAATTAGCCTATCAGAAGCTTCTAAAGCCATGACATCATGTTCTGGGATTTTCCAAGCTGTTTAAAGGCACAGTCAACTTAATGTATGTAAACCTCTGACCCATTGGAATTGTGATACAGTGAATTATAAGTGAAATGATCTGTCTGTAAATAATTGTTGGAAAAAATATTTGTGTCATGCACAAAGTAAATTGTTCTAACCAAGTTGCCAAAAATATAGTTTGTTAACAAGAAAAATTAGTTTTAGTGACTCCAACCTAAGTGTATGTACATTTACATTACATTTACGTCATTTAGCAGACGCTCTTATCCAGAGCGACTTACAAATTAATTTTTTACCTTTTTTATTTTTATTTAACCAGGCAAGTCAGTTAAGAACACATTCTTATTTTCAATGACGGCCTGGGAACAGTGGGTTAACTGCCTGTTCAGGGGCAGAACGACAGATTTGTACCTTGTCGGCTCGGGGGTTTGAACTCACAACCTTCCGGTTGCTAGTCCAACGCTCTAACCACTAGGCTACCCAGCTTGAGAGCTTCAAGTTCCTTGGTGTCCACATCACCAACCAACTAAAATGGTCCAAACACACCAAGACAGTCATGAAGAGGGCACGACAAAGCCTATTCCCCCTCAGGAAACTGAAAAGATTTGGCATGGGTCCTGAGATCCTCAAAAGGTTCTACAACTGCAACATCGAGAGTATGCTGATGGGTTGCATCACTGCCTGGTACGGCAACTGCTTGGCCTCTGACCGCAAGGCATTACAGAGGGTAGTGCCTATGGCCCAGTACATCACTGGGGCTAAACTGCCTGCCATCCAGGACCTCTACACCAGGTGGTGTCAGAGGAAGACCCTAAAAATTGTCAAAGATCCCAGCCACCCAGTCATAGACTGTTCTCTCTACTACCGCATGGCAAGCGTTACCAGAGCGCCAAGACTAGGATCAAAATGCTTCTCAACAGTTTTCACCCCCAAGCCATAAGATTCCTGAACAGGTAATCAAATGGCTACCCGGACTATTTGCATTGTGTTTTACTGTTGTTTATATTTATATTGTTCACCTAATAGCTTTTTTTTAACTTAAAAATTGTGTTGTTGGTTTGAGCCTGTAAGTAAGTATTTCACTGTAAGGTCTACTACACCTGTTGTATTCGGTGCACGTGACAAATAAACTCTGATTTGATTTGACATCTAACCTGGATCGATATTTGGTTTTAATGCAGACCAAAGCACTGAATCCTGCTTTACAAAGATATGAGATGGCGAAGGGTACCATGACTTTTATAGTTCTTTCAAGACAACTGGGAACTCTGAGAAATGCAAGGTCAAATCATGACGACAGTGATCTTCAGGTCGGAATGTCAGAGATCAAGAAAGAAGCCAGATTTCCTGAGTTGGATTTCCGAGTTGGATGACCATTCAAAACTATTCCCCAGTTGGAGCTCACTTTTTTCAGAGTTACGCACTAAAGTTGGAATTCAGAGATTTCCGAGTTCCCTGTTCCCAGTTGTTGTGAACGCAGCATTAATGCTCAGAGAGAGATGGCAAGGTATTCCCTTTTGAGTCAGAAACCAAAGCCCTGTGTTGAGGATTAGAGAAGTGGCGGTGTTGTTTCCTACCTTCACCACCTGGGGGTGGCCCTTCAGGAAGTCCAGGACCCAGTTGCACTAGGCGGGGTTCAGACCCAAGGCCCCGAGCTTAATGATGATGTTGGAGGGTACTATGGTGTTAAATGCTGATCTATAGTCAATGAACAGCATTCTTACATAGGTATTCCTCTTGTCCAGATGGGATAGGGCAGTGTGCAGAGTGATGGTGATTGCATCGTCTGTGGATATATTTGGGCGGTAAGCTAATTGAAGTGGCTCTAGGGTAGCAGGTAAGGTAGAGGTGATATGATCCTTGACTAGTCTCTCAAAGCACTTCATGATGACAGAGGTGAGTACTACGGGGCGATAGTCATTAAGTTCAGTTACCTTTACTTTCTTGGGAACAGGAATAATGGTGGCCAGGAACAATGGTGTGAACAACAGACTGAGATAAAGATTGATTGAATATGTCCGTAAACACCAGCCAGCTGGTCTGCGCATGCTCTGAGGACGCACCTAGGGACGCCGTCTGGGCAGGCAGCCTTGCGAGGGTTAACACGCTTACATTTTTTACTCACACGGAGGAGGAGAGCCCACAGTCCTTGGTAACGGGCCGTGTCGGTGGCACTGTGTTATCCTCAAAGGGTGCGAAGAATGTGTTTAGCCTGTCCGGAAGCAAGACGTTGGTCTCAGAGACGTGGCTGGTTGTCCTTTTGTTGTCCGTGATTGTCTGTAGTCTCTGCCACATGTCTCATGTCTGAGCCGTTGAATTGCAACTGCACTTTATCTCTATACTGACGTTTAGCTTGCTTGATTGCCTTGTGGAGTGAATAACTACACTGTTTATATTGTGCCATATTACCAGTCATCTTGCCATTGTTAAATGCGATGGTTCACACTTTCAGTTTTGTGCGAATGCTGCCATCTATCCACGGTTTCTGATCAGGGTAGGTTTTAATATTCTCACTGGGTACAACATCTCCAATGCACTTCCTTATGATCTCAGTCACCGTATCTGTGTATGCGTCTAGATTATTTTCACACGCTACCCGGAACATATCCCAGTTCACGTGATCAAAACAATCCTGAAGCGTGGATTCCAATTGGTCAGACCAGCGTTGAATAGTACGAAGCACGAGCACTTCATGTTTGAGTTTCTGCCTATATGACGGGAGGAGCAAGATGGAGTCGTGGTCAGATTTGCCAATTGGAGTGCGTGGTTGCTGGCCTTCTAGGCAGAGTTCCTCTGTCCAGTGTCTGTGTTCTTTTGCCAATCTTAATCTTTTCTTTTTATTGGCCAGTCTGAGATATGGCTTTTTCTTTGCAACTCTGCCTAGAAGGCCAGCATCCCGGAGTCGCCTCTTCACTGTTGATGTTGAGACTGGTGTTTTGTGGGTACATTCACTCACTCACTGACTCAGTCAGTCACTCATTCAGGAGACTCACACCTGACCTGACTGTATCTGAACTTATCTGAATACTTGAATATTCCACACCACAGCTATTCACCAACCTACTTTTGGTTTCGTCTCTCTCTTTCATGCGCCTGTGTGTAGGCCTTGCAGCTGGACGAGGCCATTGAGAAGGCTCTATTCCGGAGAGGGGAGGCGCTGTTTGCCATGAAGGACTTTGATAGGGCGAGGGCAGACATTGAATATCCTTTTGAGCATGCTAAAGTTATTAATTACACTTCGAAATGGTGCATCAATACATCCAGTCACTATAAGGATGCAGGCGTCCTTTCTAACTCAGTTCTGGAAAGGAAGGAAACCGCTCTGAGATTTCACCATTAGGCCAATGGTGACTTTAAAACAGTTAGTTTCATGGCTGTGATAGGAGAAAACTGAGGATAGATCAACACCATTTTAGTTATTCCACAATTCTAACCTAATTGACAGAGGGAATAGAAGCCTATACATAATACATGTATTCCAAAACATGCATCCTGTTTGCAACAAGGCACTAAAATAATACTGCAAAAAATGTGGCAAAGCATTTCATTTTTTGTCCTGAATACAAAGTGTTAGGCTTGGGGCAAATCCAATACAACATATTACTGAGTACCTCTCTCCATATTTTCAAGTATAGTGGTGGCTGCATCATGTTATGGGTATGCCTGTAATCATTAAGGTCTAGGAAGTTTTTCAGGATAAAAAATAAATGGAATGGCGCTAAGCACAGTAAAAATCCTAGAGGAAACACTAGTTCAGTCTGCTTTGAATTCACCTTTCAGCAGGACAATAGCCTAAAACACAAGGCCAAATATACACTGGAGTTGCTTACCAAGAAGACACTGAATGTTCCTGATTGGCCGAGTTACAGTTTTGACTCACAGTTACAGTTTCTACTTGAAAATCTACGGAATGACCTGAAAATGGTTGTCATGCAATGATAAACAGCCAATTTGACAGAGATTGAAGACTTTTTTTAAAGAACAATGGGAAAATGTTGCACGATCCAGGTGCAGAAAGCTCTAGAATCTTACTCAGAAAGACACAGCTGTATTCACTGACAAAGGTGCTTGTACAAAGTATTGACTCAGGGGTGTGAATACTTAGTTTCGTATTTCATTTTCAATACATTTGCAAAAAATTCTAAAAACGTTGTCACTTTTTCATTATGGGGTATTTTGTGTAGTAGATGAGTGGGAAATCCATTTGAATTCAGGCTGTGACGCAACAAAATGTGGATTAGGTCAAGTGTATGAATACTTTCTGAAGGCACTGGAGGTGGGCTGGCACGATATTGTGCTCTCTAAAAATAACATTGTATTTTTTCATGGTATATAAAGCAGCATTCTTCCTTTTCTACACAATTCTTATGGTAACTTGCTTTTCAGAAATTACGTTAGGCACTCCATTAAAACATCATAATATGCATGCTGATGTTATTATTGTATTGTGCCTATATAACATGCATTTATGTCATGCATGATTTTTCATGAATAAATTATTCTGAGAGTTGTTAAACATGTCTGCTTGTTGAAGCTCTAGATTGGTCAGTTTAAATGAATTTGTCAGTCCAACAGCTATAGACTCAAATGACTTGAGAGTACATTCATACTATTTCCGTTATTTTGCTTGACTAAATGGTGAGGAACAGGTCTTCCGTAGGTTTGTGCAAGTGTTGATGAATCGCTTATTCAACTGATCTAATCAGACAGATACAAAAACATTTAGCTATAAAAGGCCTGTTTTTTATGAAATAGCGAAACTCTACCACTAGATGCCAGTGTCCTCATCACCTCATTAAAGCATGTTAAAACATGGATGATATCCCACATTTTCCTGTGCATTTAATTAACAAACAATTTTCATATGAAATATTGCAGTTTTGAAACTGAGGAAATAACTTAATCTAAGGTTCTAAAAGTCATAAACTTATTGACTCCTTTATAGGAAGAAAATGGTTGCCACTTAATCTAAACAATCAAATATTTTGCGTGTGTGTATTTGGCTGGCAACAAATAGGACTTGGGTGACGCAGACTGAGCAACGGAGGAAGTAGGTTCAACTGTAGTAGGAGCAGGCTGGGGCTGGCAGCAGAGAAGTCAGTGGTGGTTGTATGGAGGTGGTCATCCATAACACGACAAACTGTCTGTTACTCATCCTGCAATGTCTTCGTCCTCAAGGTCAGCAGCGTCTCAGTCCAGTATGGCCTTCAGAGTATGCCTGAGCAGGTAGTCCACACCAATCTGCGCTCCTGAACATTTTTAAGACAATATAAAACCAACACAAGACAAAATGAGTTTGATTTCTTCTGATGTTTGGAGGGATGCAATGATATTAGTTACGAAATGACAGTGCATAATGTACCGAGGTTCGAGCAGAGCTGAGAGACAGTGGATGCAGTGGTCTTCACAGAGGCTAAACCAGAGAGGGTCTGAGAAAAAAGGCAACGTGGTTGTCAAATAGACCAAGCTTGGCTGAAGATGGGTCTGGAGAAAGGAAAATTCTTGATTATAAAAATAATCTGTATTAACTTCTGTCTTTCATTGTCACCGGTGGCAACCCATAATTCAGGGTAGTGTTTTGCATGTTATTTTGGCATTCATTCGTGTCACTAATCCGTTTGCAAACAAGGTAAAATCACATTTATTGAGTGAATAAAGCCGCGTACAAACATGGTCTCTTTCTTGCTTTCTTGAGTAAAGCAGCTCCGAAATGCAGGTGTTTCGCTCGCTGCTTTCTGTGGTGGAGGGGCAGCCAGTGGAAAATACAGAGCGTTGGTAATCCTCTCTAGTTACGTCATGATTGGCTCAGTGTTCTGTCACTCATGGGGACACTATGTCACTGCAGAATCTATAGGGAGAGCTAGGCAATTCAAGCTTCCTTGGGTGCTGCCATAGATTTACATTAGAAGTGCCCATCCAAGAAGGCTCAAGGTCATTGGCCACAGATGAAACGACGTCAAATCACGTTATATCTACCATAGCTTTTATTGGACTGATCATGTCAACATCCTACTTTCAAAATCTTAGCTAGCAAGCTAGACAAGCAGTCATCATCATGAATCACGTCGACAATCTACTGGCAAATCCTTTTCAATCCTTGTCATATGAAGAGAAATGGTAGATAAAATGTATCGGTGCTCATCCGCCATCGGACATAAACATTACACAACAAGTTGGAAATTGCAAATTCAACAATGAGTGGTTTGGAAGGAATCAGTGGCTAACTGCAAGCGTCGCAAAGAAATCCCTATTTTTATTTCTAACATTTTACCTGTTACTGCATCTAACACCTCATCTGTTACTGCATCTAACACTTTACCTGTTACTGCATCTAACACTTCATCTGTTACTGCATCTAACACTTCATCTGTTACTGCATCTAACACTTCACCTGTTACTGCATCTAACACTGTTACTGCATCTATCACTTAACCTGTTACTGCATCTATCACCTCATCTGTTACTGCATCTATCACGTCATCTGTTACTGCATCTAACACCTCATCTGTTACTGCATCTATCACCTCATCTGTTACTGCTTATATCACGTCATCTGTTACTGCATCTAACACTTCATCTGTTACTGCATCTAACACTTTACCTGTTACTGCATCTAGCACCTCACCTGTTACTGCATCTGTTACTGCATCTAACACTTCACCTGTTACTGCATCCAACACTGTTACTGCATCTAACACTTTACCTGTTACTGCATCTAACACCTCATCTGTTACTGCATCTAACACTTTACCTGTTACTGCATCTAACAACTTATCTGTTACTGCATCTAACACTTTACCTGTTACTGCATCTAACACTTTACCTGTTGCTGCATCTAACACTTTACCTGTTACTGCATCTAACACTTCATCTGTTACTGCATCTAACACCTCATCTGTTACTGCATCTAACACTTTACCTGTTACTGCATCTAGCACCTCACCTGTTACTGCATCTAACACTGTTACTGCATCTAACACTTCATCTGTTACTGCATCTAACACCTCATCTGTTACTGCATCTAACACTTTACCTGTTACTGCATCTAACACTTCATCTGTTACTGCATCTAACACTTCATCTGTTACTGCATCTAACACTTCATCTGTTACTGCATCTAACACTTCATCTGTTACTGCATCTAACACTTCACCTGTTACTGCATCTAACACTGTTACTGCATCTATAACTTTACCTGTTACTGCATCTATCACCTCATCTGTTACTGCATCTAACACTTTACCTGTTACTGCATCTAACACTTCATCTCGTACTGCATCTAGCACCTCACCTGTTACTGCATCTAACACTGTTACTGCATCTAACACTTCATCTGTTAATGCATCTAACACCTCATCTGTTACTGCATCTAACACTTTACCTGTTACTGCATCTAGCACTTCACCTGTTACTGCATCTAACACTGTTACTGCATCTATCACTTCATCTGTTACTGCGTCTAACACTTTACCTGTTACTGCATCTAACACCTCATCTGTTACTGCATCTAACGCTTTACCTGTTACTGCATCTAACACTTCATCTGTTACTGCATCTAACACTTCATCTGTTACTGCATCTAACACTTCACCTGTTACTGCATCTAACACTGTTACTGCATCTATAACTTTACCTGTTACTGCATGTATCACCTCATCTGTTACTGCATCTAACACCTCATCTGTTACTGCATCTATCACCTCATCTGTTACTGCATCTATCACGTCATCTGTTATTGCATCTAACACTTCATCTGTTACTGCATCTAACACCTCACCTGTTACTGCATCTGTTACTGCATCTAACACTTCACCTGTTACTGCATCCAACACTGTTACTGCATCTAACACTTTACCTGTTACTGCATCTAACACCTCATCTGTTACTGCATCTAACACTTCATCTGTTACTGCATCTAACACTTCATCTGTTACTGCATCTAACACTTCATCTGTTACTGCATCTAACACTTCATCTGTTACTGCATCTAACACTTCACCTGTTACTGCATCTAACACTGTTACTGCATCTATCACTTAACCTGTTACTGCATCCAACACTGTTACTGCATCTAACATTTTACCTGTTACTGCATCTAACACCTCATCTGTTACTGCATCTAACACTTTACCTGTTACTGCATCTAACACTTCATCTGTTACTGCATCTAACACTTCATCTGTTACTGCATCTAACACTTCACCTGTTACTGCATCTAACACTGTTACTGCATCTATCACTTAACCTGTTACTGCATCTATCACCTCATCTGTTACTGCATCTATCACGTCATCTGTTACTGCATCTAACACCTCATCTGTTACTGCATCTATCACCTCATCTGTTACTGCTTATATCAAGTCATCTGTTACTGCATCTAACACTTCATCTGTTACTGCATCTAACACTTTACCTGTTACTGCATCTAGCACCTCACCTGTTACTGCATCTGTTACTGCATCTAACACTTCACCTGTTACTGCATCCAACACTGTTACTGCATCTAACACTTTACCTGTTACTGCATCTAACACCTCATCTGTTACTGCATCTAACACTTTACCTGTTACTGCATCTAACAACTTATCTGTTACTGCATCTAACACTTTACCTGTTACTGCATCTAACACTTTACCTGTTGCTGCATCTAACACTTTACCTGTTACTGCATCTAACACTTCATCTGTTACTGCATCTAACACCTCATCTGTTACTGCATCTAACACTTTACCTGTTACTGCATCTAGCACCTCACCTGTTACTGCATCTAACACTGTTACTGCATCTAACACTTCATCTGTTACTGCATCTAACACCTCATCTGTTACTGCATCTAACACTTTACCTGTTACTGCATCTAGCACTTCACCTGTTACTGCATCTAACACTTCATCTGTTACTGCATCTAACACTTCACCTGTTACTGCATCTAACACTGTTACTGCATCTATAACTTTACCTGTTACTGCATCTATCACCTCATCTGTTACTGCATCTAACACTTTACCTGTTACTGCATCTAACACTTCATCTCGTACTGCATCTAGCACCTCACCTGTTACTGCATCTAACACTGTTACTGCATCTAACACTTCATCTGTTACTGCATCTAACACCTCATCTGTTACTGCATCTAACACTTTACCTGTTACTGCATCTAGCACTTCACCTGTTACTGCATCTAACACTGTTACTGCATCTATCACTTCATCTGTTACTGCGTCTAACACTTTACCTGTTACTGCATCTAACACCTCATCTGTTACTGCATCTAACGCTTTACCTGTTACTGCATCTAACACTTCATCTGTTACTGCATCTAACACTTCATCTGTTACTGCATCTAACACTTCATCTGTTACTGCATCTAACACTTCACCTGTTACTGCATCTAACACTGTTACTGCATCTATAACTTTACCTGTTACTGCATGTATCACCTCATCTGTTACTGCATCTAACACCTCATCTGTTACTGCATCTATCACCTCATCTGTTACTGCATCTATCACGTCATCTGTTATTGCATCTAACACTTCATCTGTTACTGCATCTAACACCTCACCTGTTACTGCATCTGTTACTGCATCTAACACTTCACCTGTTACTGCATCCAACACTGTTACTGCATCTAACACTTTACCTGTTACTGCATCTAACACCTCATCTGTTACTGCATCTAACACTTCATCTGTTACTGCATCTAGCACTTCATCTGGTACTGCATCTAACACTTCATATGTTACTGCATCTAACACTTTACCTGTTACTGCATCTAACACTTCATCTCGTACTGCATCTAACACTTCATCTGGAACTGCATCTAACACTTTACCTGTTGCTGCATCTAACACTTTACCTGTTACTGCATCTAACACTTCATCTGTTACTGCATCTAACACCTCATCTGTTACTGCATCTAACACTTTACCTGTTACTGCATCTAACACTTCATATGTTACTGCATCTAACACTTCATCTGTTACTGCATCTAACACTTCATCTGTTATGTATCTAACACTTCACTTGTTTACTGTTCACTTGTTTTTCTTTAAAAATATTTTTACAGGTTTTTAGAAGGACAACCAAGCAGGTGAAACAAATGAGGAGAGGCCTAAAAAACACCTGTCTTTGGGAGTTTTTTAGCTCCAGGCCAGATTCTTTGTCAGTTCTTTTTCCAAGGACCAGTGACATGGAGAACACCACAAATAAGTTAAATGAATTAATAAATAGATCAAACAAAACTATCTTAGTTAGCCTTCCTAAATATCATGTAATTAATTATTTATTTAGTTGGATTTTAAACTTTATTGACTTTGAGTCATAAGATGTCTGTTTTTCTGATATGCTTGCTCATATGTACAGTACAGCTTACTCAAAATGTACATTTTAACATGGACATTTCTACATTTTGGTCCCATTCATAATTGTTTGATAGTTATCTGTAGGAGTGTACTAATTTAATTCCTTTGTAAATAACCACAAACTAATGTAATGTAGGTCTGAAGAAGCTTAGTTCTTATGAAGAATGCAACCAATTATTCTAGTATTTGTTTTAGATGATTCTGGACAAGATTGTCATCAACATGCTGTTTTACCATGAAGCTGTCTGACTGTGCCCATCCACAGTCATCAACATGTTTTTTTTACCCTGAAGTTGTCTGACTGTGCCCTTTCAAAGTCATCAACATACTTTTTTTTACCTATGAGGATTTTGAAAATGATCTGATGGCAAGCATCTCCTCATCCTACTCTGGGTTTGGTCCGTTTTGATTCAAAGCCCTGCAGGAAGACAGAATGTTCATGTCAGCGCAAGAAACGTTTTATAGAGCTTTTTACTGTTATTTGATATACTTTACACTAGGTATAGAGTTTAGTAAACATTGATACAGTGATACAGACACATTGATAAAGTGGCTTACATTCTACATTCTAACAGTAGTGGTTAACCCAAAAAGTCTGTACAATTTAAAAGATTAAAGGTAGAGCTAGATTGCAGGCAGATGCATTCTAGATCCTACTGGAGGTGGAACCTGAAGCTGAGGGGCCAGTTCAAAGGCCTGCCCTCCATATCCACTCCCATTATCCCTATTTAAAAGTCCTGTCTTGAAAGGTTTCCTCAAGGAAGTGCCTTGGCAGTCAAGCTGCAGAAGAGAAATGTGCCTTTAGAAGCTCAGAGTAATTGGCTAATCCAAATTGATGGCCACAAGCTAGCAGAGGAAAATAATTTCTGGTTGTAATGTAACATTTGAATGCAGTTTCTAGGAAATTGTGATATTAATGCACTGCCTCATTTCTATATTGGATAAATTAATTAAAGACCTGATGACAAATATATTGAGTTGGTATGTGTTCTGGGTCCCTCTCAAAGAAACAAATACTAATTGTGACTGACAACTCCTCTTTATAGATGGCAAACTATTTACTTTTGAAGCCAGGTGGGGTTTTCCAACTGTGGTAAACATACTGTATTGCAGGGACATACTGTAGGGAATATTGTGTGGTATATCAGAATTCCCTGTCACGACTCCCGCCAAAGTCGGTCCCTCTCCTTGTTTGGGCGGCGTTCGGTGGTCGACGTCACCAGTCTTCTAGCCATCGCCGCTCCACCTTTCATTTTCCATTTGTTTTGTCTTGTTTTTCCGCACACCTGATTTACATCCCCTCATCACTCTACGTGTATATTATTCTCTGTTCCCCCCATGTCTGTGTGTGGTATTGTTCATTCCGTATCGTGTGTGACGCTTCAGGCTGGTTTTGCGCCGGGTATGGCTGTAACCCATGGTTTTGTATTTTGTACCATTTTGTGTAATTTGTGCGCATTCGCTTTTGTCCCTTGGGCCGGAGTGTTGTGACGCTGTTGCGTCCGGCTGTTTTCCTCTGCCTGATTAAAGTGTGCCTGTTCACTCATGCTCTCCTGCAATTGACTTCCTTCGACCAGTTGCGCACACTCTGGCATTCCCATTCACTTTTTCTATGCCTGGCTGCACTACAAGTTGAACTGTAAGGCAAGTTACCCTCTAAAACTGTACAAGAAACTGAAGGGAAAAAAACTGCTTCATCAGATGTTTTTTTTTATAAACATCTCCAACATATCCTCTCGATTTAACTGCATTTACCCTGAAATCTGTTTTTCACCACACTGAGGGAGAAGGTGTCTCAACTGGCCAATCAACGTTAGAGGTGCCCTTGACAAACCAGGCCCATCGCTCCTCCAGCTTAACTTGACCTCTACCTGCCTGTGGCTCTGCTGGATCCACTTTGTGCTCTCGTTTTCTGCAAGAAAGCACCTGATGTATATTAACCAACATTGGTGTTCATAAGGTTCAGAGGTCTGATAGAGACACATACCTCCACTTTTTCACCAGATGAGGGTTTCTCTTTATTGCCGTGAACTGGGTCTGAGAGGAGGAGGATTCTGAAAGCTGAAATTAGGGAAAAAAAATGTAATAGTGTCCTGGGGCATCCCAACTGCCTATGTGCACTCTAGGCTTGTATAATTCAACTGAAGAGGTCATGCTACAAAACTGCTTTCAGGAGTTAACACAGGCCAGGGGAAATCTGGGTGGACTAAAGGCTAAAAACCAGCCAGAGACTTAAATGTAGCATGTCCATGGGTAGGGAGCCAGATCCAAGCCAAAGCAATGTTATAAATTCAAACAGGCATTGTCTTTATGTCTCACTTCCTTAGAAAAACATTGGAATTTGTAGTGTTTCTGCTTATTTACCGAATTACCTCACAAAGCCTGTCTCTTGAATTGAACATGAAGTTTTAGGAAGGCCAAGCCCTTCTGAGTAAACAAATTATGACTGTGTGCACTCCACAGTTAGGAAGTCTTCTCTGCCTTGTCCTGCAATACATGGAAATTATAGCTCTAACGCTGTATAAATGTTCAAACAGTGTGGGACAGAGTGATAAGACATTACTCTTATTTTTCAGCCTGTGTATGAGGAAATGACAGTGAACTGTGTATGAGGAAATGACAGTGAACTGTGTATGAGGTAATTACAGTGAAATGTGTATGAGGTAATTACAGTGAACTGTGTTTGAGGAAATGACAGTGAACTGTGTATGAGGTAATTACAGTGAAATGTGTATGAGGTAATTACAGTGAACTGTGTTTGAGGAAATTACAGTGAACTGTGTATGAGGAAACTACAGTGAACTGTGTTTGAGGTAATTACAGTGAACTGTGTATGAGGTAATTACAGTGAACTGTGTATGAGGTAATTACAGTGAACTGTGTATGAGGAAATGACAGTGAACTGTGTATGATGTAATTACAGTGAACTGTGTATGAGGTAATTACAGTGAACTGTGTATGAGGTAATTACAGTGAACTGTGTATTAGGTAATTACAGTGAAATGTGTATGAGGTAATTACAGTGAACTGTGTATGAGGTAATTACAGTGAAATGTGTATGATATAATTACAGTGAACTGTGTATGAGGTAATTACAGTGAACTGTGTATGAGGAAACTACAGTGAACTGTGTATGAGGAAATGACAGTGAACTGTGTATGATGTAATTACAGTGAACTGTGTATGAGGTAATTACAGTGAACTGTGTATGAGGTAATTACAGTGAACTGTGTATGAGGAAATGACAGTGAACTGTGTATGATGTAATTACAGTGAACTGTGTATGAGGTAATTACAGTGAACTGTGTATGAGGTAATTACAGTGAACTGTGTATGAGGTAATTACAGTGAACTGTGTATGAGGTAACGACAGTGAACTGTGTATGAGGAAATGACAGTGAACTGTGTATGAGGAAATGACAGTGAAATGTGTTTGAGGTAATTACAGTGAAATGTGTATGAGGAAATGACAGTGAACTGTGTATGAGGTAATTACAGTGAACTGTGTATGAGGTAATTACAGTGAACTGTGTATGAGGTAATTACAGTGAACTGTGTATGAGGTAATGACAGTGAACTGTGTATGAAGTAATTACAGTGAACTGTGTATGAGGAAATGACAGTGAAATGTGTTTGAGGTAATTACAGTGAAATGTGTTTGAGGTAATTGCAGTGAACTGTGTATGATGTAATTACAGTGAACTGTGTATGAGGAAATGACAGTGAACTGTGTATGAGGTAATTACAGTGAAATGTGTATGAGGTAATTACAGTGAACTGTGTATGAGGTAATGACAGTGAACTGTGTATGAGGAAATGACAGTGAACTGTGTATGAGGTAATTACAGTGAACTGTGTATGAGGTAATTACAGTGAACTGTGTATGAGGAAATGACAGTGAACTGTGTATGAGGTAATTACAGTGAACTGTGTATGAGGTAATTACAGTGAACTGTGTATGAGGTAATTACAGTGAACTGTGTATGAGGTAATTACAGTGAACTGTGTATGAGGTAATTACAGTGAACTGTGTATGAGGAAATGACAGTGAACTGTGTATGAGGTAATTACAGTGAAATGTGTATGAGGTAATTACAGTGAACTGTGTATGAGGTAATGACAGTGAACTGTGTTTGAGGAAACTACAGTGAACTGTGTATGAGGTAATTACAGTGAACTGTGTATGAGGAAATGACAGTGAACTGTGTATGAGGTAATTACAGTGAACTGTGTATGAGGAAATGACAGTGAACTGTGTATGAGGTAATTACAGTGAACTGTGTATGAGGTAATTACAGTGAACTGTGTATAAAGTTGCATTAACATCATTTGATTGATTTACACTATCAAATTGGAGCCATGACGATATTTAAGGCCAACAGGTGTTAATTCAACACCCAGGAGACGGTGTTTCCTGTCACACACTGAGGGATGAACATGTAAACTGTGTCTCAAGGCCTCCCAAGTGTTAGAAATCTGACAGTAGATGGGCAGTGCAGCCATTTGACCCTTGAACTCTCCTGATGAGAGGGCGATGTTTGAAGGTGATGATAAGGGCTTTAGCCCAGGGAATCCTGACACTGCACTGCCACTAACACCTTATAATAAACGTCTCACTTCTCTCAGACTCCAAACATTTAATAAAGAAAATGATACAGTCTCGTGTGAGAGTCAGAGAGTGAAAAGGAGAGGCCCCTTTACATGTATTAGTGTGCCCTACCAAGGTGACTGGCTTTGGGCTTGACAGGGTTTGTAGCACCTGATCCTGTTTGAGGCCCCCGGTCACGTTCCGTCCCTGGCTCCCCACGTTTACATTTACATTTACACGTTGTGATGTGATGTCCTTGTTCTGTGGCCTGGCTCAAATTGAAATAACAAGTTGCTCCAGAGGCCGTTGCCTCTGTGTTCTGGGGGTCTGTGGCGTGCAGGCTGTGTCGGCAAGCCTTTCCACACTGTTACAGTGTTCGCCTCAGATGATTATAGCATAGATAGCACTGAGGAATAAAAGGACCACAATGGTCATTACGGTGCGTGATCTGTTCGTGGTGAGGGTAGTATTTTGAGGAGGGGCATGATTACATTTACATTTACATTTAAGTCATTTAGCAGACGCTCTTATCCAGAGCGACTTACAAATTGGTGAATTCACCTTCTGACATCAGTGGAACAGCCACTTTACAATAGTGCATCTAAATCATTTAAGGGGGGTGAGAAGGATTGCTTTATCCTATCCTAGGTATTCCTTGAAGAGGTGGGGTTTCAGGTGTCTCCGGAAGGTGGTGATTGACTCCGCTGTCCTGGCGTCGTGAGGGAGTTTGTTCCACCATTGGGGGCCAGAGCAGCGAACAGTTTTGACTGGGCTGAGCGGGAACTGTACTTCCTCAGTGGTAGGGAGGCGAGCAGGCCAGAGGTGGATGAACGCAGTGCCCTTGTTTGGGTGTAGGGCCTGATCAGAGCCTGGAGGTACTGAACTGGTGCCGTTCCCCTCACAGCTCCGTGAGGGCAAGCACCATGGTCTTGTAGCGGATGTAAGCTTCAACTGGAAGCCAGTGGAGAGAGCGGAGGAGCGGGGTGACTGTGTGAGAGAACTTGGGAAGGTTGAACACCAGACGGGCTGCGGCGTTCTGGATGAGTTGTAAGGGTTTAATGGCACAGGCAGGGAGCCCAGCCAACAGCGAGTTGCAGTAATCCAGACGGGAGATGACAAGTGCCTGGATTAGGACCTGCGCCGTAATTCCTGTGTGAGGCAGGGTCGTACTCTGCGGATGTTGTAGAGCATGAACCTACAGGAACGGGCCACCGCCTTGATGTTAGTTGAGAACGACAGGGTGTTGTCCAGGATCACGCCAAGGTTCTTAGCGCTCTGGGAGGAGGACACAATGGAGTTGTCAACCGTGATGGCGAGATCATGGAACGGGCAGTCCTTCCCCGGGAGGAAGAGCAGCTCCGTCTTGCCGAGGTTCAGCTTGAGGTGGTGATCCGTCATCCACACTGATATGTCTGCCAGACATGCAGAGATGCGATGTAACGCCACCTGGTCATCAGAAGGGGGAAAGGAGAAGATTAATGTGTGTCTCTGCATAGCAATGATAGGAGAGACCATGTGAGGTTATGACAGAGCCAAGTGACTTGGTGTATAGCGAGAATAGGAGAGGGCCTAGAACAGAGCCCTGGGGGACACCAGTGGTGAGAGCGCGTGGCGAGGAGACAGATTCTCGCCACGCCACCTGGTAGGAGCGACCTGTCAGGTAGGACGCAATCCAAGCGTGGGCCGCACCGGAGATGCCCAACTCGGAGAGGGTGGAGAGGAGGATCTGATGGTTCACAGTGTCGAAGGCAGCCGATAGGTCTAGAAGGATGAGAGCAGAGGAGAGAGAGTTAGCTTTGATAGAAGTGCATCACAAGAAATACATGTTTTAATATATTTTTTAATATATTTTCTAAACAGTCATGAAGAATAGATTCAGCTGAAGTTGAAGTGACACTTTTCGTTATACTCTTTAGTTGAACTGCTCAGACAGTCTGTCTGCTCACTAGTGTACAGACAGTAGCATATCTTATTATTGACCGTTTCTCACTGCAGGTTTACTGAGACAGTCAATGGGGACAGGGCAAACTGTACAAATTCGAATTTAAGAATATAATTGAGCAGTTATTGAACACCCTTTCTAAAGGCTCCACAAGTAAACATCAGTAATGTTTGTTTACCATGCTTCTACCTGATGTCCTTTTGGCTTAAATCCGATTTTCAAAGGCAAACTCAAAATTGGTGATGACAGTTTTCACAGAACAGCATCTAAAGTAAAACACTTCGGCAACTGAATACACCCTAGACAAGTTTTTTTAAATTGTATTTATTTTACCACTTTTGTTTTCCCCAATTGTTTTTAGTAGCTACTGTCTTGTCTCATTGCAACAACTCCGTAAGGTTGAAAGTCATGCGTCCTCCGATACACAACTGTCAGGCCTTGGTCTTAGTATTTTGTGTTTTAGTTTATTAGTTAGTCAGACCAGGGTGTGACATGGGTTTATTTATGTATTGTGGTTTCATATTGGGGTTTGTAGTAGTTGGGATTGTAGCTGATTAGGGGTGTGTGTGTTTAATAGGTTTGGCTGCCTGAGGCGGTTCTCAATCAGAGTCAGGTGATTCTCGTTGTCTCTGATTGGGAACCGTATTTAGGTAGCCTGGTTTTCGCTTTGTATTTCGTGGGTGATTGTTCCTGTCTCTGTGTAGTGTGCACCAGTCAGTTGCGGTCACTTTTGGATTTTCGTTTTTTCTTGTATCGGAAGAGAAAAGAACGAGCGCCATTCTCCTTGCGGAGATGGTGCTAAATACATCATCACGGTCGATCCCTGGGATTGGGCTGGCTAACACGATTCGTTTTGCTTGGAAGGAAAAGGAGTTGGAGCCGTTAGGACGAGAATCTTTTGGAAGAATTATATTGATGGGGATTCTAAAGCTGACGGTGAAGGACGTGTTTTGTTTCCAAGGCAACTCGTTGGAGGGAGCATACGACGTCGCGCTATATACTGAAGAAAAACATGATGATATCCTTAGAAGGGCAAGAGCAGTGGGAGGTGAGAGGCCGAAGTGCCACTACGAAATATCAAGTCTGGCGAAGAATAACTTTAGGGTTGTAACTGTTAACACGTACAACCCTTACGTTAAGGATGAAGAGGTGAGGGCTTTTCTGGGGAGATACATGGATAACGTTTCCTCAGCTAGGCACCTCAAAGACTCCCTTGGGTTTTGGAATGGGAGGAGAGGTTTCCAGGCCCTCCTCAGGGAGGACCCAAAGGGACATGGTGGATAACTTCATCCTCCTGCTATGTTCTCCCTTGGGGCTGACAGGGGGACTTTGTTTTATGCACGTCAGCCCCCATTTTGCAGGCGCTGTATGGCCTATGGACACATTTTCGCCTCGTGCAGCATGAGAAAATGCAGATTTTGTGGATCTGAGGATCACGAGGCGAGGGATTGTGACAAGCCTAAGACATGCCATGGGTGTGGCTCGTCAGCACACCTGTGGCGGGAGTGCCCGGCCCGTCAGAGGTCATATGCGTCTGCGGCTGGGGGGAGCAGGAGCGGGGATGGGGGAAGAAGAGGAGGGGAAGGAAACATGCCTCATGACAAGTCTACAAGTCCAGAGGGGAAGGCCACAAGGAAGGAAGAGGAGCAAGAAGCGGTGGATGGAAGAGAGAAGGAAACGGAAGGCACGGGAGTAGGAGAACCAGGAAAAGCGGTGGAAGAAGGCAACCGAGTGGAGGAGAATGAGAGAGAAGAAAGTGAGGGAGGAATGGTAGAGAAGAAGACGGTGGAAGAGCAAGTGGACTGGGGGAAAGTGACATGGTGGAAGAGATGAGGGGTATGGTGGAGGAGCTGGCGGGGGAGGGGGTGGTATCTCTCCACTGCCGCCATCACCAAAGAAGAGAATGAAGAGGAGGGTGCGATTGGCCGACAGTGAGGGGGAGGGGATGGCCAAGAGAGTGATGGGGGTGGGAGAAACCTCTGGGTTGCTGCTGGTTTCCCAAGACTCTCAACTTCATTTGGGTGGGGACACACCTAACAAGACTCAGGACTGGGTACAGGAGGAGGTGGGGAGTTTTTTGTTTGGGGACTCAGCCTCCCCAATTTTCTTCCAAACCAGCTGCAACACTGGGGAGGGGGAGGATTGTGGGGGTAGACCCAGGGTGCAGGGCACCCCGAAGCCAAACACTATTCCTGCATCCTGGGATGGTGTGATGGAGAAAGAGGGGGGGATGTCGGGATTACAGATGGTGTTCTCACCGGTAGATATGGAGCAGGGGAGCATCGGGTGAGTCTCCTGTTTTTGTTTTTTTTCTGTCTGGGTTTAGTATTTGAGTATATTACATGTTTGTTTTTTTTTTTCATGGAGTCTATAATTTTCCTTTTGTTAGTTTAAATGTAAGGGGTTTAAGAGATATTGTTAAGAGGAGGGTGGTTTTTAGTTATTTGGAGGGTGTGGGTTTTGATTTTTGTTTTTTACAGGAGGTTCAACTGAGGGATGGAGGGGATGTTAGTAGGTTTAAGAGGGAGTGGCACAAGGGAGAGTCGGTTTGGGGTGTAGGGGGGGTGCACTCATCTGGGGTAGGGATTTTGTGTGGGCACAGGGAGGTAAAAGTGGAAGATTCCTTTGTTGTAATGCAGGGGAGGGTTATAGGGGTGGATGTCACGATAAGGGAGTGTAAATTTAGATTAGTGGTGGTGTATGGGCCACAGGTGCTGGCAGACAGGAAGGAGATGGTGGACTGTCTGATGCCCCTGTGTGTTACAAATAGGAAATTAGTGATGGTGTCAAGACATTTAACATTTACATTTAAGTCATTTAGCAGACGCTCTTATCCAGAGCGACTTACAAATTGGACCCGGTTACGAACCTGGGTCTCCGGAGTGAGAAACAGTCACTTAACCAACTGAGCCACGAATAGTCAGCAGAACCCAGAAGATGAGGCAGACACAGCAGTACTTAAGACGGTGTATTTAATAAAGTAAAAAAGTCCTTCAAATACAAAAATGGCAAATCCAAAAGGTGGAAGGTAAAGCACAAAAAAGCCTCAAGAGATACTCACAAAATATAAACAAAAACAAAAAACAGAATTCCACAAGAGCGTCACCCGGAATCGACAAGAGCACACAGAACACTAGGGCTGGGTGCTAACATACAAACACAGAGCACAGAACTGAGGGAAACTAAGGGTTTAAATATAATCAGGGGAAACGAGGCACAGGTGCAAATAATAATGGGGATCAAGGGAAAAAACATAAGGTCAAAAAGCACAATGGGGGCATCTAGTGAAAAAACCCGGAACAACCCTGGCCAAATCCTGACAATAGGGGGGGATTTTAATACAGATTTAGGAAGAGGGGGGTATAACAGTGCAGGCGCCATTGCTAGGCTAATGGCTTGCCATGGTCTGGTAGATGGTGGTATGCACACTACTCCGAAAATGGACGGTCCTACATGGCGTAACTCCAGGGGGGTTGAGCGGAGGCTCGATTATATTTTTGTACCCAGGTCTTTGGGAAAGTTGTCTGGGCGGCTGTTGCCTGTTTTCTTTTCAGATCACGACGGGGTGCTCCTGCAGGTGGGGTCGTCGGTCTGCCTCTTTGGTAAGGGGTACTGGAAGCTAGATCGGGATGTGCTGGAGGAGCAGGCTTTTGTTGACGGGTTTTATGTTTTCTTTAGGAGGCTTGAGGGTCTCCGGTCCATGTGCGAGGGGTGTTAGAGTGGTGGGAATTAGTTAAGGTGAGGATTAGGGCTTTTATAATAGGGTATTGCAAGAGGAAAAAAGGGAGGAGAGGAGGGAGGTGGATCGTATCCAAAGGTTAATTGAACTCGAGTACGAGGCAGGCAACCTCGGCGGGTCGTTTGACTGGGAGAGATCCTCAACCCTAAAGGCGCAGCTCAGGGAGTTGCAGGGTTGCAGGAGCGGAAGGCTCGAGCTTTCCTGGAGCGTGCGCATAGCGGCTTTCTAGAACATAATGAGACTTGTTCTGCTATGTTCTTTAAGTTGGTTAGGGCAAGACAGAGTAGGAAGGTAATGCATGGTGTTAGGGAAGAAAATGGTAGTATAGTTAGAGAACCAGAGGATATGGTCAGGGTGACAACTGATCATTTCCAAGGTTTATTTAAGGAAAGGGAAATAGATGTAGAGCAGGGAAATGTGTTTTTAGAACACTTGTCCAGGCGGTTGCCGGAGGACATTAGAGAAGTGATGGAGGCCCAGATTTCACTAGAAGAGGTTGAGAGCGCTCTTAGGAGGTTGGGAAAAGGGAAGGTGCCTGGGATGGATGGGCTGCCGGCTGAGTTTTATCTCAAGTTTTGGGGTATACTTGGACCAGTGGTCCTCGAAGTCTTGAAGGCCATCCTTGAGACGGGGGTCCCGGGGGGATCAATGGCTGTTGGTGTGCTGTCACTTTTATATAAGAAGGGGGAAGTAACTGACCTTGGCAACTGGCGGCCGTTGACCATGCTGTGTGTAGATTACAAGCTACTTGCAAAGATTTTAGCAGACCGGTTGCGCACAGCCCTTCCCTACGTCGTTCATGAGGATCAGACGTGCGGGGTAGAGGGCCGCTCTATTAGATGGAACCTACAGTTAATCAGGGACTCCATCGCTTGGGTTGAAGATAGAGGACTGCCTTTTATGGTAGCAGCGCTAGATCAGGCGAAAGCCTTCGATCGCGTGAATAGATCCTTTTTATTCAGAGTGTTAGGTCGATTAGGATTTGGGGAGAAGTTTATAGGATGGATTCGTACATTATATGTCGGAGCGGGGTGCCGAGTTAGTGTAAATAGTCACTTGGGTGATGTTTTTGACCTCTCGTCTGGGGTCAGGCAGGGGTGCCCTCTCGGCTCTCCTCTTCGTTCTGTACATGGAGCCTCTGGGGGCTGCCATTAGGGCAGACACAGGGGTGGAAGGTCTGCTGATCCCTGGAAGTGGTGGACTGCGTGTTAAGATGACGCAGTATGCCGACGACACTTCCTTGTTGTTGTGCAAGGACTCGTGCCTGACAAGGTCCCTTGCCATCTTTGGGGATTTCACTCGAGTGTCGGGAGCAGTTCTGAACCATGCAAAGTCTTCCGTCAAGTTTTTCGGAAGATGGCGCGGTAGAACGGATGTGCCTGGGGGGTTATCTCTCTGTGAGGGGGCCCTGAGGATTCTCGGGGTCCATTTTGAGACCTCCGGCTCTGCGACGCTAAACTGGAACATGTGTATTGCAGTGGTACAGAGGAAGCTAGCAATGTGGAAAGCTAGGTATTTGTCTTTTATGGGCAAAGTCCTGGTCCTAAAGGTGGATGTGTGTTACATCTACCCATTGCCGGTTTGTCTGAGAAGGCCTCTAGTGAAGCTTGTGTTTCAGTTTATGTGGAGTGGCAGGTATGAGTGGGTCGCCAGGGCACGTATGATCTGTCCCATCGGGGAGGGAGGTAGGAGGGTACCACATTTCCCCCTCAAGCTGGACACAATTTTTGTTTCTTTCTTGTTAACGGAGCTTGCTCAGCCAGTGATACACCCGTCCGGTTACTTCCTGCGGGTGTTTTTCTTGTATCAGGCGAGAAGCATATTGGTGTGGTCTAACACGGGTCCTCGGGCGGAACAGCTGCCGTGGCACTTTGGTCATGCGGCCAAGTGGCTGCGTGCGCACCCTGAGGTTGAAGTTGCCCGAGTAGGTTTAGATCATAGGCACCTGTACGAGGAGGTCAGAAAGGCAGAGAGTCGGGCGCCTGTAGTAGGCATCTCGGAAGCGGTCTGGGAGGGAGTGCAGGTGCGGGGTCTGGACAACAGGCTCAAGGACCTGAATTGGTTGAGCCTTCATAAGTGTTTGCCGGTACGTTCCATCTTGTACCGGTTTAGTTTAGTGCAATCCCCCACCTGTCCAAGATCCTCTTGTGGTAGGGAGGAGACTGTGCGTCATGTCTTTTGGGACTGTGCCTTTGCCGGAGTAGTATGGGCTAGGGCACGGGTGTTGTTAGGTTTGGTAAAGGGGGATTTTGTATTGACGTGGGCCATGTTAGAGAGGGGTGTAGGGAGAGTGAGAGGGACGGATAGGGACAGGTTTCTGCTCTGGCTTCTCATGAGTCTCTTTAAACGGGGGCTGTGGGAAGCCAGGCAGAACATGGTGAAAACAGGGAGAGATTGGGGGTGGAAGGGATAGTGAGGAGAGTGGAAGGAGATTTGAGGGGGAGGATGAAGAGGGAGGAGAGGAAGTGGGGGCAGCATGCTGCTCGGGAGAGGTGGAAGGGGGGTTTAGGGCTGGGTGTAATTTAGATTTGTAAGAGGATAGATTAGGGACGGGGAGATAGGGAAAGGTGTTTTGTAGGGTAACGGGGAGGGAAGATGCTCCCCTGAGGTTTTGTTTGGGGTTTATGTTTAGTTTAATTTAATTAGTTTAATTAAAAATATCTTTATTTGTGTATGTATGTAAATTATGATTTGTAAAGAATGAATGGTACTGAAGATAATAAATTATTTTTATAAAAACCAGTCAGGCTGTAATAGGTTTCACGTTCTGTTTGTTATTTTTGTATTTATTAGTTATTCGTGTATGGTTCGTTCGTTTGTCTTTCTAATAAACATGAGTAACCTACACGCTGCATTTCGGTCCGACTCTCCTTCAACAAAAGAAGAACGCCGTTACAACAACCCAACCAAGCTGCATTGCTTCTTCACACAGCGCTCATCCAACCCGGAAGCCAGCCGCACCAATGTGTCGGAGGAAACACTGTGCACCTGGCAACCTTGGTTAGCGCGCACTGTGCCCGGCCCGCCACAGGAATCTCTGAGACAAGGACATCCCTACCGGCCAAGCCCTCCCTAACCCAGACGACGCTAAGCCAATTGTGCATCGCCCCACGGACCTCCCGGTCGCGGCCGGTTACGACAGAGCCTGGGCGCGAACCCAGGCTCTCAGCCAAATACAACACATTTTACATTGGCACATTCTTTTGGGGGGTAAAATGCTTGAGAACTAAATCAGCCAAATACAACACATTTTACATTGGCTCATTCTTTTGGGGGGTAAAATGCTTTGGAACTAAATCAGCCATATACAACACATTTTACATTGGCTCATTCTTTTGGGGGGTAAAATGCTTTGGAACTAAATCAGCCATATACAACACATTTTACATTGGCTCATTCTTTTGGGGGGTAAAATGCTTTGGAACTAAATCAGCCATATACAACACATTTTACATTGGCTCATTCTTTTGGTAGGTAAAATGCTTGGGAACTTAATCAGCCATATACAACACATTTTACATTGGCTCATTCTTTTGGGAGGTAAAATGCTTTGGAACTAAATCAGCCATATACAACACATTTTACATTGGCTCATTCCTTGGGGAGTAAAATGCTTGGGAACTAAATCAACCAAATACAACACATTTTTACATTGGCTATTTATTTTGGGAGGTAAAATGCTTTGGAACTAAATCAGCCGAATACAACACATTTTACATTGGCTATTTATTTTGGGGGGTAAAATGCTTGGGAACTAAATCAGCCAAATACAACACATTTTACATTGGCTCATTATTTTGGGGGGGTAAAATGCTTGGGAACTAAATCAGCCAAACACAACATTTTACATTGGCTTATTCTTTTGGGAGGTAAAATTGTTGGGTACTAAATCAGCCAAATACAACACATTTTACATTGGCTCATTCTTTTGGGGGGTAAAATGCTGTGGAACTAAATCAGCCATATACAACACATTTTACATTGGCTCATTCTTTTGGGAGGTAAAATGCTTGGGAACTAAATCAACCAAATACAACACATTTTACATTGGCTCATTCTTTTGGGAGGTAAAATGCTTTGGAACTAAATCAGCCATGTAAAACATATTTTACATTGGATCATTCATTTGGGAGGTAAAATTCTTGGGAACTAAATCAGCCAAATACAACACATTTTACATTGGCTCATTCTTTTGGGGGGTAGATTCCAAGAACACAGGATGAGATGTTACTATCCTTTGTGCAAGCACTTCCAAGAGTTAATGAACAGTGAGCGTGGTGAAATTTGGGGAGCGCATCGTCAGTAGTGTACCTTTGGTTCCTAGGGTGTTTCGGCCTTTCACACTATACACCCTCCCCAAAGGCGGCCAGCGACAGGGTGATCAATCCTACGCTTGCGTCCCATTCCCAATTAGTCATAGGAGTTTCCTTGTTGTTGATAGCCAACAATGCTTGGGAACTAAATCAGCCAAATACAACACATTTTACATTGGCTCATTCTTTTGGGGGGTAAAATGCTTGGGAACTAAATCGGCCATATACAACCATTTTTTACATTGGCACATTCTTTTGGGAGGCAAAAGTCTAGGGAACTAAATCAGCCAAACACAACATATTTTACATAGGCTCATTCTTTTGGGGGGTAAAATGCTTTGGAACTAAATCAGCCATATACAACACATTTTACATTGGCTAATTTTTTGGGGAGGTAAAATGCTTTGGAACTAAATCAGCCGAATACAACACATTTTACATTGGCTATTTATTTTGGGAGGTAAAATGCTTGGGAACTAAATCAGCCAAATACAGCTCATTTTACATTGGCTCATTATTTTGGGGGGTAAAATGCTTGGGAACTAAATCAGCCAAACACAACATTTTACATTGGCTTATTCTTTTGGGAGGTAAAATTATTGGGTACTAAATCAGCCAAATACAACACATTTTACATTGGATCATTCATTTGGGAGGTAAAATTCTTGGGAACTAAATCAGCCAAATACAACACATTTTACATTGGCTCATTCTTTTGGGGGGTAAAATGCTGTGGAACTAAATCAGCCAAATACAACACATTTTACATTGGCTCATTCTTTTGGGAGGTAAAATGCTTTGGAACTAAATCAACCAAATACAACACATTTTACATTGGCTCATTCTTTTGGGAGGTAAAATGCTTGGGAACTAAATCAGCCATGTAAAACTTATTTTACATTGGATCATTCATTTGGGAAATAAAATTCTTGGGAACTAAATCAGCCAAATACAACACCTTTTACATTGCCAAATTTTTGGGGGAGGTAAAATGCTTTGGAACTAAATCAGCCGAATACAACACATTTTACATTGGCTATTTATTTTGGGAGGTAAAATGCTTGGTAACTAAATCAGCCATATACAACACATTTTACATTGACTCATTATTTTTGGAGGTAAAATGCTTGAGAACTAAATCAGCCAAATACAACACATTTTACATTGGCTCATTCTTTTGGGGGGTAAAATGCTTTGGAACTAAATCAGCCATATACAACACATTTTACATTGGCTAATTTTTTGGGGAGGTAAAATGCTTTGGAACTAAATCAGCCGAATACAACACATTTTACATTGGCTATTTATTTTGGGAGGTAAAATTCTTGGGAACTAAATCAGCCAAATACAGCTCATTTTACATTGGCTCATTATTTTGGGGGGTAAAATGCTTGGGAACTAAATCAGCCAAACACAACATTTTACATTGGCTTATTCTTTTGGGAGGTAAAATTGTTGGGTACTAAATCAGCCAAATACAACACATTTTACATTGGCTCATTCTTTTGGGGGGTAAAATGCTGTGGAACTAAATCAGCCATATACAACACATTTTACATTGGCTCATTCTTTTGGGAGGTAAAATGCTTGGGAACTAAATCAGCCATGTAAAACATATTTTACATTGGATCATTCATTTGGGAGGTAAAATTCTTGGGAACTAAATCAGCCAAATACAACACATTTTACATTGGCTCATTCTTTTGGGGGGTAAAATGCTTTGGAACTAAATCAGCCATATACAACACATTTTACATTGGCTATTTATTTTGGGAGGTAAAATACTTGGGAACTAAATCAGCCATATACAACACATTTTACATTGGCTCATTCTTTTGGGGGGTAAAATGCTTGGGAACTAAATCAGCCATATACAACACATTTTACATTGGCTCATTCTTTTGGGGGGTAAAATGCTTTGGAACTAAATCAGCCATATACAACACATTTTACATTGGCAAATTTTTTGGGGAGGTAAAATGCTTTGGAACTAAATCAGCCGAATACAACACATTTTACATTGGCTATTTATTTTGGGAGGTAAAATGCTTGGGAACTAAATCAGATATATACAACACATTTTACATTGGCAAATTTTTTGGGGAGGTAAAATGCTTTGGAACTAAATCAGCCGAATACAACACATTTTACATTGGCTATTTATTTTGGGAGGTAAAATGCTTGGGAACTAAATCAGCCATATACAACACATTTTACATTGGCTCATTATTTTGGGAGGTAAAATGCTTTGGAACTAAATCAGCCATATACAACACATTTTACATTGGCAAATTTTTGGGGGAGGTAAAATGCTTTGGAACTAAATCAGCCGAATACAACACATTTTACATTGGCTATTTATTTTGGGAGGTAAAATTCTTGGGAACTAAATCAGCCAAATACAGCTCATTTTACATTGGCTCATTATTTTGGGGGGTAAAATGCTTGGGAACTAAATCAGCCAAACACAACATTTTACATTGGCTTATTCTTTTGGGAGGTAAAATTGTTGGGTACTAAATCAGCCAAATACAACACATTTTACATTGGCTCATTCTTTTGGGGGTAAAATGCTGTGGAACTAAATCAGCCGAATACAACACATTTTACATTGGCTCATTCTTTTGGGAGGTAAAATGCTTGGGAACTAAATCAGCCATGTAAAACATATTTTACATTGGATCATTCATTTGGGAGGTAAAATTCTTGGGAACTAAATCAGCCAAATACAACACATTTTACATTGGCTCATTCTTTTGGGGGGTAAAATGCTTTGGAACTAAATCAGCCATATACAACATATTTTACATTGGCTATTTATTTTGGGAGGTAAAATACTTGGGAACTAAATCAGCCATATACAACACATTTTACATTGGCTCATTCTTTTGGGGGGTAAAATGCTTGGGAACTAAATCAGCCATATACAACACATTTTACATTGGCTCATTCTTTTGGGGGGTAAAATGCTTTGGAACTAAATCAGCCATATACAACACATTTTACATTGGCAAATTTTTTGGGGAGGTAAAATGCTTTGGAACTAAATCAGCCATATACAACACATTTTACATTGGCTAATTTTTTTGGGAGGTAAAATGCTTGGGAACTAAATCAGATATATACAACACATTTTACATTGGCAAATTTTTTGGGGAGGTAAAATGCTTTGGAACTAAATCAGCCGAATACAACACATTTTACATTGGCTATTTATTTTGGGAGGTAAAATGCTTGGGAACTAAATCAGCCATATACAACACATTTTACATTGGCTCATTATTTTGGGAGGTAAAATGCTTTGGAACTAAATCAGCCATATACAACACATTTTACATTGGCAAATTTTTGGGGGAGGTAAAATGCTTTGGAACTAAATCAGCCGAATACAACACATTTTACATTGGCTATTTATTTTGGGAGGTAAAATGCTTGGGAACTAAATCAGCCATATACAACACATTTTACATTGGCTCATTCTTTAGGGGGGTAAAATGCTTGGGAACTAAATTAGCCATATACAACACATTTTACATTGGCTTTACACTTTGCACAAGCGCAAAGTCTTCAAGACAGTAATGCAAATGGACATGATGAGTGAATTAGCAATACCCTATATAACAAATACATCCTAATCATTGTCCCAGCTTGTTGAAAAGGTCTCTGGCATAAACGTTGCTCTGTGATGGTCAGTGGCATGAGTTCAACTGAGAATGGAGGGGATGGGGACGTCCCCCAAGATGATGAGGGTTTGCTCGTAGAACGAGGCCTGGATACGGAGGGGCACACCAGTGACTTTGGAGCAGGTTTTAACAATGGCTTGTGTCAGGATTTGGCCAGGGTTGTTCCGGTTTTTGGTCACTAGATGCTCCCATTGTGCTTTTTGTCCTTATGTTTTTCCCTTGATCCCCATTATTATTTGCACCTGTGCCTCGTTTCCCCTGATTGTATTTAAACCCTTAGTTTCCCTCAGTTCTGTGCTCTGTGTTTGTATGTTAGCACCCAGCCCTAGTGTTCTGTGTGCTCTTGTCAAATTCCGTGGAATGATTGTGGAATTCTGTTTTTTGTTTTTGTTTATTTTTTGTGAGTATCTCTTGAGGCTTTTTGTGCTTTACCTACCACCTTTTGGATTTGCCATTTTTTGTATTGAAGGATTTTTTACTTAATTAAATACATCTTAAGTACTGCTGTGTCTGCCTCATCTTCTGGGTTCTCTGACTATTCGTGGCTCAGTTGGTTAAGTGACTGTTTCTCACTCCGGAGACCCAGGTTCAAGCATTCCTGACAGGCTTGGAGACCTGTTTGGTTACCTGCCACAAAGCTACAAGATTAACTGGCAACTACCAAATGGAGTTGCTTCCTTACAATAGATTCAGTTTTCAATTAATATTTTTGTAACACCTGTTATGAAAAGTTGAAACTCCCATATGGGTCCATAACTCCATATCAAACACGATTTTGGGAAAAAATGTAGAGACAAAACTGCTTATGTGTCCTGTGACAGAAGCTAGGAGCGACTGAAATTCAGTACACCATCCACTCAAGAAATGCAATCAACTCATACCCATATGCGAAGGCATTAATGCTTTTTATACAATCATGTTTATTAGATATGATATGGTACACCTACAACCGCTTAACCAGAATGTTATGGTGGTAAATTAGATTTAGGAGTATGATGCATGTTAATGGAGGTTGGTTGTTTAATGTTAGGTTGATCCAGGGAGAGGAATCTAGATGTTGGGAAAGCCCTGGGGGTATCTGCTTTCTGGTGCCGCAGAACCCTCAGATCCTGTGGAGATGGAGCAGAGTAAACAGGTAGAGGGCATAACTGTATATCATGAGGGTATATATTTTATATGATTTACAATGTCACAATTCAAATTATGTAATGGCTGTTAAATCTACATTTCAGAAGGTGACATATCACCAATTTGAATTTGTAGCTTTATTGGATAAAAGCTACAAAATTACATACTATTTTTGTTACTATGTGCACTGTAGAATTTTATTACATTTTTGATGTACCGGTATTTATTTTTATTTTCATGAAACCTTTATTTTATCAGGGATTCATACTGAGGCCAAGGTCTCTTTTACACATTTGAATTACAGAAAATACACACATCAAAATACACAAAATGCAAGTAGAAATAAAACACGATCATAAAGAACAAACACATTCATCAGTGATACGGGTCCTCAATCAGCTTTCTGAATAGCCCTTGAGGCACTAAAACATCAAATTTAAAACAAGTTTGGACACACCTACTCATTGAAGGGTTTTCCTTAATTTTTTTACTATTTTCTACATTGTAGAATAACAATGAAGACATCAAAACTATGAAATAACACCAATGGAATCATGTAGTAAACAAAAAAGTGTTAAACAAATCCAAATTTATTTTAGATTCTTCAAAGTTGCCACCCTTCGCCTTGTTGAGAGCTTTGCACACTCTTGGCATTCTCTCAATCTGGAATGCTTCTCCAACAGTCTTGAAGGAGTTCCCACATATCCTGAGCACTTATTGGCTGCTTATCCTTCACAATGCCATCCAAATCATCCCAAACCATCTCAATTAGGTTGAGGTTGGGTGATTGTGGAGGCCAGGTCATCTGATAGAGCACTCCATTGCTCTCCTTCTTGGTCAAATATCCCCTACACAGCCTGGAGGTGTGTTGGGTCATTGTCCAGTTGAAAAACAAATGATAGTTGCACTAAGGCAAACCAGATGGGATGGCATATCGCTGCTAAATGCTGTGGAAGCCATATTGGTTAAGTGTGCCTTGAATTCTAAATAAATCAGTGTCACCAGCAAAGAACCCCTACACCTCCTCCATGCTTCACGGTGGGTTACCACACATGCAAAGATTAACCGTTCACCTATTCTGCGTCTCAAGGCGGTTGGAACAAAAATGTCTAATTTCGATTTATCAGACCAAAGGACAGATTTCCACCGGTCTAATGTCCATTGCTCGTGTTCCTTGGCCCAAACAAGTCTCTTCTTCTTATTGGTGTCCTTAAGTTGTGGTTTCTTTGCAGCAATTCAACCATGAAGGCCTGATTCACGTAGTCTCCTCTGAACAGTTGATGTTGAGATGTATCTGTTACCTGAACTCTGTGAAGCATTTATTTGGGCTGAACACCTACGTGAGAACGCTATTCATTGACTACAGCTCAGCGTTCAACACCATAGTGCCCTCAAAGCTCATCACTAAGCACAGGATCCTGGGACTAAACACCTCCCTCTGCAACTGGATCCTGGACTTCCTAACGGGCCGCCCCCAGGTGGAGATGGTAGTTAGCAACACATCTGCCACGCTGATCCTCAACACTGGAGCCCCTCAGGGGTGCGTGCTCAGTCCCCTCCTGTTCTCCCTGTTCACCCACGACTGCATGGCCAAACATGACTCCAACACCATCATTAAGTTTACAGAAAACACAACAGTGGTAGGTAGGCCTGATCACCGAAAATGACGAAACAGCCTATAGGGAAGAGATCAGAGACCTGGCCGGGTGGTGCCAGAATAACAACCTATCCCTAAACGTAATAAAGACAAATGAGATGATTGTGGACTACAGGAAAAGGAGGACCGAGCACGCCCCCATTCTCATTTACGGGGCTGTAGTGGAGCAGGTTGAGAGGTTCTACAGCTGCAATCATCAAGAGCATTCTATTGGTAAATAGTGTGGTCTACAGCTTATCATGAGATACTCTACAGTGAATGGGCTATGAATGGGCTATCAAACAGATTACTTTTTCTACGTATTCCCCAAGGTGTCTACAGCATTGTGACGTAGTTTTACGCATTTATATTGAAGAATACCCGTAAGGGGCTACATTGTGTAAGTGGTCACCTAATGGCTCTCAGAGTGATTCTCGCGTAAAATACAGAGGTAGCCATTTTTCCAATCGGTCCTACTGAAAAACCAATTGTCCCGGTGGATATATTATCGAATAGACATTTGAAAAACACCTTGAAGATTGATTATAAACAACGTTTGCCATGTTTCTGTCGATATTATGGAGCTAATTTGGAATATTTTTCGGAGTTTTCTTGACCGTAATTTCCGGCCGATTTCTCAGCCAAACGTGAAGAACAAACGGAGCTATTTCGCCTTCAAAAATAATATTTTTGTAAAAAATGAACATTGGCTATCTAACTGGGAGTCTCGTGAGTGAAAACATCCGAAGCTCATCAATTTAATTTGATTGCTTTTCTGATTTCCGTGACCAAGTTACCTGCTGCTAGCTGGACAAAATGCTATGCTAGGCTATCGATAAACTTACACAAATGCTTGTCTAGCTTTGGCTGTAAAGCATATTTTGAAAATCTGAGATGACTGGGTGATTAACAAAAGGCTAAACTGTGTCTCAGTATATTTCACTTGTGATTTTCATGAATAGGAATATTTTCTAGTAATATTTATGTCCGTTGCGTTATGCTAATTAGTGTCAGTCGATGATTACACTCCCGGACCGGGGATGGGGAGTCACTAGAGGTAAATTAACGTTACCATTACAAATCTGCAGTCTGATAGTTTAAGATTAGATTAAAATG
>NW_027008939.1:0-63771 GCF_036934945.1 Oncorhynchus masou masou
GGGCTCTTTGGTAGTAGAAAGAGGAGGAAGAGTAGCACTACTAAGGTACATTATGGTACATTATGGTAGACAGAAGGGGCTCTTTGGTAGTAGAAAGAGGAGGAAGAGTAGCACTACTAAGGTACATTATGGTACATTATGGTACAATATGGTAGATAGAAGGGGCTCTTTGGTAGTAGAAAGAGGAGGAAGGGAAGCACTACTAAGGTACATTATGGTACATTATGGTAGATAGATGGGGCTCTTTGGTAGTAGAAAGAGGAGGAAGGGAAGCGCTACTATGGTACATTATGGTACATTATGGTAGATAGAAGGGGCTCTTTGGTAGTAGAAAGAGGAGGAAGAGTAGCACTACTAAGGTACATTATGGTACATTATGGTAGATAGAAGGGGCTCTTTGGTAGTTGAAAGAGGAGGAAGGGAAGCACTACTATGGTACATTATGGTACATTATGGTAGATAGAAGGGGCTCTTTGGTAGTAGAAAGAGGAGTAAGGGAAGCGATACTAAGGTACATTATGGTAGATAGAAGGGGCTCTTTGGTAGTAGAAAGAGGAGTAAGGGAAGCGATACTAAGGTACATTATGGTAGATAGGAGGGGCTCTTTGGTAGTAGAAAGAGGAGTAAGGGAAGCGATACTAAGGTACATTATGGTAGATAGAAGGGGCTCTTTGGTAGTAGAAAGAGGAGTAAGGGAAGCGATACTAAGGTACATTATGGTAGATAGAAGGGGCTCTTTGGTAGTAGAAAGAGGAGTAAGGGAAGCGATACTAAGGTACATTATGGTAGATAGAAGGGGCTCTTTGGTAGTAGAAAGAGGAGGAAGGGAAGCGCTACTAAGGTACATTATGGTACATTATGGTAGATAGAAGGGGCTCTTTGGTAGTAGAAAGAGGAGGCAGGGAAGCGATACTAAGGTACATTATGGTACATTATGGTAGACAGAAGGGGCTCTTTGGTAAAAGGGGTAAATTGCTCATCAAAAAGAAAGGAGGACCAAGGCCTCTTCATATGATTCATTAAAATGCCTTTGTTTCTATTGAACATACTAATTAATATATATATATATATATATATATTTATTTATTTATTTATTTTATTTATTTATTTTTACTTTGGTAGTGGCTATTTCAACAACAAAAAATAGGAAGTGGCTTTGTTGAGGGTAAAAGTGACCATTTGAAACAGGTCCTAAACACCAGATTTAGAGTTATTTAGCAGCTGTAGTTGTGAATGATACACACTTTAGACCGTCTTAGAAATCAACACATACATAGGCTGCATGATGGGACAATAGACTATTGATGAGTTGAGAAAGTTGAGGGAAAAAGCTTGTGCTCTTGTTCCTTGCCTCCGGCTGCACAGCTGTTCTCTCATCAAGTGGTCATATTTTCACCCACCAGACTATTCTCAATTTAATCTGGTCTTCACTAATATGGAAAAGGACTTTCGATTTAGAATGGCCCATTATCAGGGGGCAGGAGCAGGGGGTAGGAACAGGGGGCAGGAGCAAGGGGTAGGAACAGGGGGCAGGAGCAAGGGGTAGGAGCAGGGGGCAGGAGCAGGGGGTAGGAACAGGGGGCAGGAGCAGGGGGTAGGAACAGGGGGCAGGAGCAAGGGGTAGGAACAGGGGGCAGGAGCAAGGGTAGGAGCAGGGGGCAGGAGCAGGGGTAGGGGAAGGGGGCAGGAACAGGGGGTAGAGGACAGGAACAGGGGACAGGAACAGGGGGCAGGAACAGGGGGCAGGAGCAGGGGGTAGGGGGAAGGGGGGGCAGGAACAGGGGGTAGGAGCAGGGGGCAGGAGCAGGGGGCAGGAACAGGGGGCAGGAGCAGGGGGTAGGGGAAGGGGGCAGGAACAGGGGGTAGGGGACAAGGACAGGAACAGGGGCAGGAGCAGGGGGCAGGAACAGGGGGCAGGAGCAGGGGGTAGGGGGAAGGGGGCAGGAACAGGGGGTAGGGGGACAGGAACGGGGCAGGGAGCAGGGGGCAGGAGCAGGGGGCAGGAACAGGGGGCAGGAGCAGGGGGCAGGAGCAGGGGGTAGGGGGAAGGGGGCAGGGACAGGGGGTAGGGGACAGGAGCAGGGGCAGGAGCAGGGGGCAGGAACAGGGGGCAGGAGCAGGGGGTAGGGGAAGGGGGCAGGAACAGGGGGTAGGGGACAGGAACAGGGGACAGGAACAGAGGGCAGGGGACAGGAACAGGGGACAGGAACAGGGGGCAGGAGCAGGGGGCAGGAACAGGGGGCAGGAGCAGGGGGTAGGGGACAGGGGACAGGCACAGAGGGCAGGGGACAGGCACATAGGGCAGGGGACAGGCACATAGGGCAGGGGACAGGCACAGAGGGCAGGGGACAGGCACAGAGGGCAGGGGGAAGGAACAGGACCAGGGGGAAGGACCAGGAACAGGGGGAAGGAACAGGACCAGGGGGAAGGACCAGGAACAGGGTGTAGGAACAGGTGGAAGGAACAGGACCAGGGGGAAGGAACAGGAACAGGGGGAAGGACCAGGAACAGGGGGCAGGAACAGGGGGAAGGAACAGGAACAGGGGGAAGGAACAGGGGGCAGGAACAGGAACAGGGGGCAGGAACAGGAACAGGGGGCAGGAACAGGGGGAAGGAACAGGAACAGGGGGAAGGAACAGGAACAGGGGGAAGGAACAGGAACAGGGGAAGGAACAGGAACAGGGGGCAGGAACAGGGGGAAGGAACAGGAACAGGGGCAGGAACAGGGGGCAGGAACAGGAACAGGGGGCAGGAACAGGGGGAAGGACCAGGAACAGGGGGCAGGAACAGGGGGAAGGAACAGGAACAGGGGGAAGGAACAGGAACAGGGGGAAGGAACAGGAACAGGGGGAAGGAACAGGAACAGGGGGCAGGAACAGGGGGCAGGAACAGGAACAGGGGGCAGGAACAGGAACAGGGGGCAGGACCAGGGGGAAGGAACAGGAACAGGGGGCAGGGGACAGGCACAGAGGGCAGGGGACAGGCACAGAGGGCAGGGGGAAGGAACAGGACCAGGGGGGAAGGACCAGGAACAGGGGGCAGGACCAGGGGGAAGGAACAGGACCAGGGGGAAGGAACAGGACCAGGGGGAAGGAACAGGGGGGAAGGAACAGGAACAGGGGGCAGGAACAGGAACAGGGGGCAGGAACAGGGGGAAGGAACAGGAACAGGGGGAAGGAACAGGAACAGGGGGCAGGAACAGGAACAGGGGGCAGGAACAGGAACAGGGGGCAGGAACAGGGGGAAGGAACAGGAACAGGGGGAAATACATGTTATCTGTACTCTAATAGTGAATTGGGACCCCACAGCTTTCTCACCAGTCCGTTTTGTCGGATACTTGGGTTTTAAAGCAGAGCACAATATGAGCAGCTGAGAAATAAATATAACAACACTTATTTCACTCCACTGTTTGCATGTTGTCGCTGCCCGGCAAGTGATATTTCACCCAACCTCTGTCAGCCACGGGCTCTCCAACCTTGTTCCTGCAGCTACCCAGTGATATTCCACCCAAACTCTGTCAGCCACGGGCCCTCCAACCTTGTTCCTGCAGTGAAACAAAGTAAAAATCTGTTCGCAAGGAAACCCTTTTCACTAACCTGTTGACAGCCCGTCTGTGCGCTCTGGGAAGGAGTAAAGGCGAGAGAGGAGGAGATGGAAATGCACAGCGGTGAGATATTGATATTCTGTATAGCTAAAGGTAATATGTCACCCAATTTAATTATGGAAAAAATATAAAACGTTCCCTATTACTAGACTATTGAAATACAAATTCACTAATTGTAGGCTAACTGTAAGCCGCCCTGCACGATCAATGAACCAACAGCATCGCTGAGGACAGTAGAGCCCTGAGTACCAAGCCATTAGGACCTGATGGAGGGACAGTAGAGCCCTGAGTACCAGGCCATTAGGTCCTGATGGAGGGACAATAGAGCCCTGAGTACCAGGTCATTAGGACCTGATGGAGGGACAATAGAGCCCTGAGTACCAGGACATTAGGACCTGATGGAGGGACAGTAGAGCCCTGAGTGCCAGGCCATTAGGACCTGATGGAGGGACAGTAGAGCCTTGAGTACCAGGCCATTAGGACCTGATGGAGGGACAGTAGAGCCCTGAGTACCAGGCCATTAGGTCCTGATGGAGGGACAATAGAGCCCTGAGTACCAGGTCATTAGGACCTGATGGAGGGACAATAGAGCCCTGAGTACCAGGACATTAGGACCTGATGGAGGGACAGTAGAGCCCTGAGTGCCAGGCCATTAGGACCTGATGGAGGGACAGTAGAGCCTTGAGTACCAGGCCATTAGGACCTGATGGAGGGACAGTAGAGCCCTGAGTACCAGTCCATTAGGACCTGACGGAGGGACAGTAGAGCCCTGAGTACCAGGCCATTAGAACCTGATGGAGGGACAATAGAGCCCTGAGTACCAGGCCATTAGGACCTGATGGAGGGACAGTAGAGCCCTGAGTACCAGGCCATTAGGACCTGACAGAGGGACAGTAGAGCCCTGAGTACCAGGCCATTAGGTTCTGATGGTAGTTGGCAAGTTGGGTACAACCAAAGCAGGTGCTGAGTGTATAAAAGGGGATTACCATGACTTAACGGTCACGTAGAACTTTTGAATTTGACTTGACTCATGACTGCCGGTGTGGCAGTAATAAGGTCACTGCAAAGCCCCAGATCCAATTATTCTTATTTTTTTATTTGTAAGAGGTTGTCTGTTGGACAGACGGAGGTTTAAACCCCCCTCACACTCAGGAAGGTGTAAATCATTCAATTTAATTCAGAGTTTTATTTGGTCAAATAAGGTATACTATGGCCAAGCAAACTTACAAAAAACAGATGTATTCGGGGGGATTGGTATTACCCAGAATACATCTAAAACCTTTAGGATCCATCCCGTTCTGAGATTCATGGGAAGATTATTTAAATGGTTCACCTTACATATCGTTGAGTGCCTAGTTCACTTTTTATTTATTTTATTTAACATTTATTTATCTTTATATATATATATATTTGTTTGTTGTCCGTTATTAAGCACTCTAAATATTTTATATGTTTTGTGGTCCACTTTTGCTGTAGATCACAAGTTAGTCATATTATTATTTATTTGTAAGGTTTTTTTCCCATTTATTTAATATCCTGAGATTTTAGAAGATGTAGATTTCTGTTCATACTTCACTGCTTTTGACCAGAGCCCACAGGTGCAATGTTCTATGTACACTAACTATATTTAATTTTATCTTTATTTTATTTAACGAGGCAAGTCAGTTAAAGAACAAATTCTTATTTTCAATGACGGCCTAGGAACAGTGGGTTAACTGGTCTAGGAACAGTGGGGTTAACTGGTCTAGGAACAGTGGGGTTAACTGGTCTAGGAACAGTGGGTTAACTGGTCTAGGAACAGTGGGTTAACTGGTCTAGGAACAGTGGGTTAACTGGTCTAGGAACAGTGGGTTAACTGCCTGTTCAGGGGCAGAACGACAGATTTGTACCTTGTCAGCTCGGGGATTTAAACTTGCAACCTTGCAGTTACTAGTCCAACGCTCTTAACCACTAGGCTACCCTGCCGCCCCATATAAGGGAATATGGTGTCATTTTAAATCACATGCTATTTGTCAAACGTTATTTGTCACATACACATGTTTAGCAGATATTATTGCGGGTGTAGCAAAATGCTTGTGTTTCTAGCTCCCAACAGTGCAGTAATATCTAACAAGTAATATCTTAACAATTTCACAACAATAAACACAACACACAGAAGTAAAGGAATGGAATTAAGAATATATAAATAGTTGGACGAGCAGTAGATTGATATTTGATCCTACATATTGTACACTGTAAAACAGCTTTTTTCTTAATTTGTGTTTCAAGTAATTTTTTCTCTCCAAATTATGAACAATATTCCTACATATACGAGTCTGCAGTTCCTGTACCAGCCTCGCTTGTCTCTAACCAATCAATAGCACTGTTAATACCCGTGTCACATGGAAACAAGCATTTTACTATAAATATTTAGTGACTGTGTGTTTTTCCATCCTCATAGCAGTATTTCACTGCGTTGATGCCGGTTGTGTTCATATAGCCTGTAAGTGTCTGTCAGCCATAATGCCTCGTGGATCAGGAACGCCAACAGCAGCGTTCTGCTCCAGGCAGGACACAAGGGAAGTCTGTAATCGCCTGTCTGTAATGGCTGGCTGCGACAGCCTGGGTCAGTGATTTATGGATTACAATATGTGCTCGCTAAATATGATTGAACAATCTCTCTGGGTCAATTTGTGCATCAATGTTTGTTTTCTTTCCCTCTTTGCCTGGGGGAAAAAGCCCTGTTTGTGTGGTGCTCCGGTGTAGCTTTAAAAACCCTGTTTGTGTGGTGCTCCGGTGTAGCTTTAAAAGCCCTGTTTGTGTGGTGCTCCGGTGTAGCTTTAAAAGCCCTGTTTGTGTGGTGCTCCGGTGTAGCTTTAAAAGCCCTGTTTGTGGTGCTCTGGTGTAGCTTTAAAAGCCCTGTTTGTTTGGTGCTCCGGTGTAGCTTTGAAAGCCCTGTTTGTGTGGTGCTCTGGTGTAGCTTTAAAAGCCCTGTTTGTTTGGTGCTCCGGTGTAGCTTTAAAAGCCCTGTTTGTGGTGCTCCGGTGTAGCTTTAAAAGCCCTGTTTGTGTGTGTTCCAGTGTAGGACGGTAGCTAACTTGACCTTTAAATAAAAAAGTTAACCCCTGTTGATCGGGGCGGCAGGGTAGCCTAGTGGTTAAGAGTGTTGGACTAGTAACCAGAAGGTTGTGAGTTCAAACCACCGAGCTGACAAGGTACAAATCTGTCGTTCTGCCCCTGAACAGGCAGTTAACCCACTATTCCTAGGCCGTCATTGAAAATAAGAATGTGTTCTTAACTGACTTGCCTGGTTAAATAAAATAAAATAAAAAAAATAAAAAAATATCAGAAACATCATTGTGTTTCCTCAAATGAAGCCTATTGTTTTTTTACACATTGAATTGACTTGAACATGTGAGAAATATTTATAAATATTTAATGATTTTAAAGTAAATGAAAACTTGGAACTATTTTATTCCTCTGTTAGTTTGAGGTGTGTGTGGTCACACCAGTTCCTTTAATTTGATCCTGGTGGATTACCACTGTCAAGAACAAAGCAACTATCCATCACCAATCATAGATCACAGCACCCCGAGCAGAGCAGGAGATGGTGCTGTTCTGCTCTCTCATTTGTCTTGCTTGTTAGACATATCAAAGTGGTGAATGTGTGCTTTATTTTCTCCCTGAAGGGTGATGCCTGCTGGCTAAATAAACCTGGTGTTGAGGGGAAATTCAGTGGGGTGCAGTGGGGTTCTTCATGTGTGGATGCAGACATTGTTTGATGGCTTGGAAAGGGAACAAAGGGGTATCAACATTTATGTGGATGATCCCTCATTCACTCCATCTCTTTCTCCCTTCCTTTTCCCCTGCTTTGTCCTCTCTCTCTCTCTCCCTTCCTCCCTACTCTCTCTCTCTCTCTCCCTTCCTCCCTTCTCTCTCTCTCTCTCCCTTCCTCCCCTCTCTCTCTCTCTCTCTCTCTCTCTCTCTCTCTCTCTCTCTCTCTCTCTCTCTCTCTCCCTTCCTCCCTTCTCTCTCTCCCTTCCTCCCTTCCTCCCTTCTCTCTCTCTCTCCCTCCACCCCTTCCTCTGTCTTCCAGCTGGAGGCAGAAGCAGTGCCAGAGGTATCAGAGAAATATGAGATTACCTCAGTCCCGACCTTCCTCTTCTTTAAGGTGAGTCTTATTACCTCAGTCCCGACCTTCCTCTTCTTTAAGGTGAGTCTTATTACCTCAGTCCCGACCTTCCTCTTCTTTAAGGTGAGTCTTATTACCTCAGTCCCGACCTTCCTCTTCTTTAAGGTGAGTCTTATTACCTCAGTCCCGACCTTCCTCTTCTTTAAGGTGAGTCTTATTACCTCAGTCCCGACCTTCCTCTTCTTTAAGATGAGTCAAGTAGTGTAAAAACTAAGTTCCACTGCTTGGCCAAAAGTATTATTGGATTCGGCTATTTCAGCCACACCCGTTGCTGACAGGTGTAAAAAAAATCAAGCACACAGCCATGCAATCTCCATAGACAAACACGGGCAGGAGAATGGCCTTACTGAAGAGCTCAGTGACTTTCAATGTGGTACCGTCATAAAATGTCACCTTTCCAACAAGTCAGTTGGTCACATTTCTGCCCTGCTAGAGCCGCACCGGTCAACTGTAAGTGCTGTCATTGAGATATGGAAACGTCTAGGAGCAACAACGGCTCAGCCGTGAAGTGGTAGGCCACACAAGCTCACAGAACGGGATCCGTCGAGTGCTGTAACGCGTAAAAATCGTCTGTCCTCAGTTGAAACGCTCACTACCGAGTTTAAAACTGCCTCTGGAGGTAACGTCAGCACAATATCTGTTCGTCGGGAGCTTCATGAAATGGGTTTCCGTGGTTGAGCAGCCGCACACAAGCCTAATATCACCGTGCGCAACGCCAAGGGTTAGCTGGAGTGGTGTAAAGCTCGCCGCCATTGGACTCTGGAGCAGTGGAAACGTGTTCTCTGGAGTGATGAATCACGCTTCACCATCTGGCAGTCCGACAGACAAATCTGGGTTTGGCGTATGCCAGGGCAACGCTACCTGTCCCAATGCATAGTGCCAACTGTAAAGTCTGGTGGAGGAGGAATAATGGTCTGTTTTTCATAGTTTGGGCCAGTGCAAGTGAGGGGAAATCTTAACCATACAAAATACAATGACATTCTAGACCATTCTGTGCTTCCAACTTTGTGGCAAAAGTTTGGGGAAGGCCCCTTTCCTGTTTCAGCATGACAATGCCCCCGTGCACAAAGAGAGGTCCATACAGAAATGGTTTGTCGAGATCGGTGTGTGGAAGAACTTGACTGGCGTGCACAGAGCCCTGACCTCAACCCCATCAAACACCTTTGGGATGAATTGGAACACTGACTGCGAGCCAGGCCTAATCGCCCCAACATCAGTGCCCGACCTTGCTAATACTCTTGTGGCTGTATGGAAGCAAGTCCCAGCAGTAATGTTCCAACATCTAGTGGAAAACCTCCCCAGAAGAGTGGAGGCTGTTATAGCAGCAAGGGGGGGACCAACTCCACATTATGGCCATGATTTTGGAATGAAATGTTCGATGTGTCAACATACCTTCGGTCATGTATTTTGTGTGTATAAACACAGCAAAAAAAGAAACGTCCCTTTTTCAAGACCCTGTCTTTCAAAGATAATTCGTAAAAATCCAAATAACTTCACAGATCTTCATTGTAAAGGGTTTGAACACTGTTTCCCATGCTTGTTCAATGAACCATTAACATTTCATGAACATGCACCCGTGGAACGGTCGTTAAGACACTAACAGCTTACAGACGGTAGGCAATTAAGGTCATAGTTATGAAAACTTAGAACACTAAAGAGGCCTTTCTACTGACTCTGAAAGATGCCCAAGGTCCCTGCTCACCTGCATGAATGTGCCTTAGGCATGCTGCAAAGAGGCATGAGGACTGCAGATGTGGCCAGGGCAATAAATTGCAATGTCCGTACTGTGAGAAGCTTAAGACAGCGCTACAGAGAGACAGGACGGACAGCTGATCGTCCTCGCAGTGGCAGACCACGTCTAACAACACCTGCACAGAATCGGTACATCCGAACATCACACCTGCGGGACAGGTACAGAATGGCAACAACAACTGCCCGAGTTACACCAGGAACACACAATCCCTCCGTCAGTGCTCAGACTGTCCACAATAGGCTGAGAGAGGATGGACTGAGGGCTTGTAGGCCTGTTGTAAGGCAGGTCCTCACCAGACATCACCGGCAACAACGTCGCCTATGGGCACAAACTCACCCTCGTTGGACCAGACATGACTGGCAAAAAGCGCTCTTCACTGACGTGTCACGGTTTTGTCTCACCAGGGGTGATGGTCGGATTTGCGTTTATCGTCAAAGGATTGAGCGTTACACAGAGGCCTGTACTCTGGAGCGGGATTGATTTGGAGGTGGTGGGTCCGTCATAATCTGGGGTGGTGTGTCACAGCATCATCGAACTGAGCTTGTTGTCATTGCAGGCCATCTCAACGCTGTGTGTTACAGGGAAGACATCCTCCTCCCTCATGTGGTACCCTTCCTGTAGGCTCATCCTGACCCGACCCTCCAGCATGACAATACCACCAGCCATACTGCTTGTTCTGTGTGTGATTTCCTACAAGACAGGAATGTCAGTGTTCTGCCATGGCCAGCGAAGAGCCCGGATCTCAATCCCATTGGGCAAGTCTGGGACCTGTTGGATCGGAGGGTGAGGGCTAGGGCCATTCCCCCAGAAATGTCCGGGAACTTGCAGGTGCCTTGGTGGAAGAGTGGGGTAACATCTCACTGCAAGAACCGGCAAATCTGGTGCAGTCCATGAGGAGGAGATGCACTGCAGTACTTAATGCAGCTGGTGGCCACCAGATACTGACTGTTACTTTTGATTTTGACCCCCTTATGTTCAGGGACACATTATTCAATTTCTGTTAGTCACATGTCTGTGGAACTTGTTCAGTTTGTCTGTTGCTGAATCTTGTTATGTTCATACAAATATTTACACGTTAAGTTTGCTGAAAATAAACACCGTTGACAGTGTGAGTGACTTAGATATAAACTCAGCAACATTTTTTTTTTATCTTCCTACCTACATACAGTACCAGTCAAAAGATTGGACACCTTTTCATTCCAGGGTTTTTCTTTATTTTTTTACTATTTTCTACATTGTAGAATAATAGTGAAGACATCAAAACTATGAAATAACACATATGGAACCATGTAATAACCCAAAAAAATGGTAAACAAATCTACAAATAATTGAGATTATTCAAAGTAGCCACCCTTTTGCCTTGATGACAGCTTTGCGCACTCTTGGCATTCTCTCAACCAGCTTCACGTGGAATACTTTTCCAACAGTCTTGAAGGAGTTCCCACATATCCTGATCAGTTGCTTTACTGAGGTTGCGAGACATTGCAAGCCAAGAAATTGTGAGCAACATTATTCCGTTGCGAGCTACAACTTTTGATTGCTGATAGGCCTAGTGCACGGTTCTGACTCTGTCTGCCCTCTCGCTCCGTCCCTCACTAGCTCGCTATGAAAGATGCCAGGGTTTTGTGTTCTCGGAAGTACGACAACTAATCACATCTCCTCCATTCCAAAAAAATGCTGGATCTTAGGAGTCGATTCCTGGCGGAATTGAATCTTGACACCCCCTGAAATAGGAGTCGACATGCAAGGAGTCAAGGAATCAACTTATTTTGGGGTCGACTCTTCACCGCTACGTCATCGTCGTTAACAGTTGGACAAATGGCAGAGAAAGGCCAGCGACAGCAGAACTGTACGACAATACTTTGAGAAGTTGAATGAGAAGGAAATGCAGACTTTGTGAGGTGGAATTGAGGTTCAGTAATAGTAGAGCAGGTAGAATGCTTCACTGTCTGAGGGGGACTCACCGCGAGACCCAGGTCTGAGAGGGGACGCACCGTGAGACCCAGGTCTGAGAGGGACTCACCGTGAGACCCAGGTCTGAGAGGGACTCACCGTGAGACCCAGGTCTGAGAGGGACTCACCGTGAGACCCAGGTCTGAGAGGGGACGCACCGTGAGACCCAGGTCTGAGAGGGACGCACCGTGAGACCCAGGTCTGAGAGGGACGCACCGTGAGACCCAGGTCTGAGAGGGACGCACCGTGAGACCCAGGTCTGAGAGGGGACGCACCGTGAGACCCAGGTCTGAGAGGGACTCACCGTGAGACCCAGGTCTGAGAGGGACTCACCGTGAGACCCAGGTCTGAGAGGGACTCACCGTGAGACCCAGGTCTGAGAGGGGACGCACCGTGAGACCCAGGTCTGAGAGGGACGCACCGTGAGACCCAGGTCTGAGAGGGACGCACCGTGAGACCCAGGTCTGAGAGGGACGCACCGTGAGACCCAGGTCTGAGAGGGGACTCACCGTGAGACCCAGGTCTGAGAGGGGACTCACCGTGAGACCCAGGTCTGAGAGGGACGCACCGTGAGACCCAGGTCTGAGAGGGACTCACCGTGAGACCCAGGTCTGAGAGGGACTCACCGCGAGACCCAGGTCTGAGAGGGGACTCACCGTGAGACCCAGGTCTGAGAGGGACGCACCGTGAGACCCAGGTCTGAGAGGGACGCACCGTGAGACCCAGGTCTGAGAGGGGACTCACCGCGAGACCCAGGTCTGAGAGGGACTCACCGTGAGACCCAGGTCTGAGAGGGACTCACCGTGAGACCCAGGTCTGAGAGGGACTCACCGTGAGACCCAGGTCTGAGAGGGACTCACCGTGAGACCCAGGTCTGAGAGGGACTCACCGTGAGACCCAGGTCTGAGAGGGACTCACCGCGAGACCCAGGTCTGAGAGGGACTCACCGCGAGACCCAGGTCTGAGAGGGACTCACCGCGAGACCCAGGTCTGAGAGGGACGCACCGCGAGACCCAGGTCTGAGAGGGACTCACCGTGAGACCCAGGTCTGAGAGGGGCGCACCGTGAGACCCAGGTCTGAGAGGGACGCACCGTGAGACCCAGGTCTGAGAGGGACGCACCGTGAGACCCAGGTCTGAGGGGGACTCACCGTGAGACCCAGGTCTGAGGGGGACTCACCGTGAGACCCAAACCGCTGCTGCCAGCAGCACAGCTGCATTTGTTGTGTAGTTTTTTTAATGAATTTATCTTGTCGTTTTTAACGGAAAACTGGAAGAAAAAAACCTGTGTTTGAAATAAGCATTTACCGTGTCAAGTTCATTAGTTCTATTTTTCATTTTTTTTGTACAGTATGGTAAGTAGCATGCTGCCCTTGGGATGCCTCTATCAGCCTTCGAGGCTGCTGGTAAGTGCTTGTCTGTTAGGAGAGGTAACACACACTGGGTATCAGGATCAGTAGGAGAATAAACCCTAGTTTACAGCTTCTCCACAGTTAGTACCATAATAACCTAGTTTACAGCTTCTCCACAGTTAGTACCATAATAACCTAGTTTATAGCTTCTCCACAGTTAGTACCATAATAACCTAGTTTACAGCTTCTCCACAGTTAGTACCATAATAACCTAGTTTATAGCTTCTCCACAGTTAGTACCATAATAACCTAGTTTACAGCTTCTCCACAGTTAGTACCATAATAACCTAGTTTACAGCTTCTCCACAGTTAGTACCATAATAACCTAGTTTACAGCTTCTCCACAGTTAGTACCATAATAACCTAGTTTACAGCTTCTCCACTGTTAGTACCATAATAACCTAGTTTATAGCTTCTCCACTGTTAGTACCATAATAACCTAGTTTACAGCTTCTCCACAGTTAGTACCATAATAACCTAGTTTACAGCTTCTCCACAGTTAGTACCATAATAACCTAGTTTACAGCTTCTCCACAGTTAGTACCATAATAACCTAGTTTACAGCTTCTCCACAGTTAGTACCATAATAACCTAGTTTACAGCTTCTCCACAGTTAGTACCATAATAACCTAGTTTACAGCTTCTCCACAGTTAGCACCATAATAACCTAGTTTACAGCTTCTCCACAGTTAGTACCATAATAACCTAGTTTATAGCTTCTCCAGTTAGTACCATAATAACCTAGTTTACAGCTTCTCCACAGTTAGTACCATAATAACCTAGTTTATAGCTTCTCCACAGTTAGTACCATAATAACCTAGTTTACAGCTTCTCCACAGTTAGTACCATAATAACCTAGTTTACAGCTTCTCCACAGTTAGTACCATAATAACCTAGTTTACAGCTTCTCCACAGTTAGTACCATAATAACCTAGTTTACAGCTTCTCCACAGTTAGTACCATAATAACCTAGTTTACAGCTTCTCCACAGTTAGTACCATAATAACCTAGTTTACAGCTTCTCCACAGTTAGTACCATAATAACCTAGTTTACAGCTTCTCCACAGTTAGTACCATAATAACCTAGTTTACAGCTTCTCCACAGTTAGTACCATAATAACCTAGTTTACAGCTTCTCCACAGTTAGTACCATAATAACCTAGTTTACAGCTTCTCCACAGTTAGTACCATAATAACCTAGTTTACAGCTTCTCCACAGTTAGTACCATAATAACCTAGTTTACAGCTTCTCCACAGTTAGTACCATAATAACCTAGTTTACAGCTTCTCCACAGTTAGTACCATAATAACCTAGTTTACAGCTTCTCCACAGTTAGTACCATAATAACCTAGTTTACAGCTTCTCCACAGTTAGTACCATAATAACCTAGTTTACAGCTTCTCCACAGTTAGTACCATAATAACCTAGTTTACAGCTTCTCCACAGTTAGTACCATAATAACCTAGTTTACAGCTTCTCCACAGTTAGCACCATAATAACCTAGTTTACAGCTTCTCCACAGTTAGTACCATAATAACCTAGTTTACAGCTTCTCCACAGTTAGTACCATAATAACCTAGTTTACAGCTTCTCCACAGTTAGTACCATAATAACCTAGTTTACAGCTTCTCCACAGTTAGTACCATAATAACCTAGTTTACAGCTTCTCCACAGTTAGTACCATAATAACCTAGTTTACAGCTTCTCCACAGTTAGCACCATAATAACCTAGTTTACAGCTTCTCCACAGTTAGTACCATAATAACCTAGTTTACAGCTTCTCCACAGTTAGCACCATAATAACCTAGTTTACAGCTTCTCCACAGTTAGTACCATAATAACCTAGTTTACAGCTTCTCCACAGTTTCATAATCTAGTTTACAGCTTCTCCACAGTTAGTACCATAATAACCTAGTTTACAGCTTCTCCACAGTTAGTACCATAATAACCTAGTTTACAGCTTCTCCACAGTTAGTACCATAATAACCTAGTTTACAGCTTCTCCACAGTTAGTACCATAATAACCTAGTTTACAGCTTCTCCACAGTTAGTACCATAATAACCTAGTTTACAGCTTCTCCACAGTTAGTACCATAATAACCTAGTTTACAGCTTCTCCACAGTTAGTACCATAATAACCTAGTTTACAGCTTCTCCAGTACCATAATAACCTAGTTTACAGCTTCTCCAGTTAGTACCATAATAACCTAGTTTACAGCTTCTCCACAGTTAGTACCATAATAACCTAGTTTACAGCTTCTCCACAGTTAGTACCATAATAACCTAGTTTACAGCTTCTCCACAGTTAGTACCATAATAACCTAGTTTACAGCTTCTCCACAGTTAGTACCATAATAACCTAGTTTACAGCTTCTCCACAGTTAGTACCATAATAACCTAGTTTACAGCTTCTCCACAGTTAGTACCATAATAACCTAGTTTATAGCTTCTCCACAGTTAGTACCATAATAACCTAGTTTACAGCTTCTCCACAGTTAGTACCATAATAACCTAGTTTACAGCTTCTCCACAGTTAGTACCATAATAACCTAGTTTACAGCTTCTCCACAGTTAGTACCATAATAACCTAGTTTACAGCTTCTCCACAGTTAGTACCATAATAACCTAGTTTACAGCTTCTCCACAGTTAGTACCATAATAACCTAGTTTACAGCTTCTCCACAGTTAGTACCATAATAACCTAGTTTACCGCTTCTCCACAGTTAGTACCATAATAACCTAGTTTACAGCTTCTCCACAGTTAGTACCATAATAACCTAGTTTACCGCTTCTCCACAGTTAGCACCATAATAACCTAGTTTACAGCTTCTCCACAGTTAGCACCATAATAACCTAGTTTACAGCTTCTCCACAGTTAGCACCATAATAACCTAGTTTACAGCTTCTCCACAGTTAGTACCATAATAACCTAGTTTACAGCTTCTCCACAGTTAGTACCATAATAACCTAGTTTACAGCTTCTCCACAGTTAGTACCATAATAACCTAGTTTACAGCTTCTCCACAGTTAGTACCATAATAACCTAGTTTACAGCTTCTCCACAGTTAGTACCATAATAACCTAGTTTACAGCTTCTCCAGTTAGTACCATAATAACCTAGTTTACAGCTTCTCCACAGTTAGTACCATAATAACCTAGTTTACAGCTTCTCCAGTTAGTACCATAATAACCTAGTTTACAGCTTCTCCACAGTTAGTACCATAATAACCTAGTTTACAGCTTCTCCACAGTTAGTACCATAATAACCTAGTTTACAGCTTCTCCACAGTTAGTACCATAATAACCTAGTTTACAGCTTCTCCACAGTTAGTACCATAATAACCTAGTTTACAGCTTCTCCACAGTTAGTACCATAATAACCTAGTTTACAGCTTCTCCACAGTTAGTACCATAATAACCTAGTTTACAGCTTCTCCACAGTTAGTACCATAATAACCTAGTTTACAGATTCTCCACAGTTAGTACCATAATAACCTAGTTTACAGCTTCTCCACAGTTAGTACCATAATAACCTAGTTTACAGCTTCTCCACAGTTAGTACCATAATAACCTAGTTTACAGCTTCTCCACAGTTAGTACCATAATAACCTAGTTTACAGCTTCTCCACAGTTAGTACCATAATAACCTAGTTTACAGCTTCTCCACAGTTAGTACCATAATAACCTAGTTTACAGCTTCTCCACAGTTAGTACCATAATAACCTAGTTTACAGCTTCTCCACAGTTAGTACCATAATAACCTAGTTTACAGCTTCTCCACAGTTAGCACCATAATAACCTAGTTTACAGCTTCTCCACAGTTAGTTCTGTCAGGCCTTCACTGAAGATTTAACATGCCAAACATTAAACTGGGAGAGGACTCCTGTCCTTGAATCTCTTTCTCGCTCTCTTTTTCTCGGCTTCTCCCTCTTTCTTGGATCTCTCTCTCTCTCTCTCTCTCTCTCTCAACCCTCCTCCTCTACAATAATACAAACATGCAAACAAAAAAGAAAAACCATTACGTTAAAATATTAATGTTATTTTTCTTTCTCCCCCATCCTCTGGTGGGTCTCAGGGTGGCCAGAAGATTGACAGGCTGGACGGAGCTCATGCCCCCGGAGCTGACCAATAAGGTCCAGAGGCTGTCGGTCAGCTCGGGGCTGGGCGGGCCAGGGCGGAGCCCCCTAAAGAGGACCTTAATGAGCGTCTGAAGAGACTGATCAACGCAGCACCCTGCATGCTCTTCATGAAGGGATCCCCCCAGGAACCCCGCTGCGGTAAAGAGAGAGAGAGAGTGTGGGGGTGTGGTCTTCATGAACAGGCTCCCGCTGTGGAAAACACACAGGGGCCAGGCCTGGTAATTAGAGAGAAATAGGGGGATTGGTGGTGATGGAGGAGGAGAGGCAGGCGTGGTGATGGAGGAGAGACAGGCCTGGTTGGAGGAGGAGAGACGGGCCTGGTTGGAGGAGGAGAGGCAGGCCTGGTTGGAGGAGGAGAGGCAGGCCTGGTTGGAGGAGGAGAGGCAGGCCTGGTGGAGGAGGAGAGGCAGGCCTGGTGGAGGAGGAGAGGCAGGCCTGGTTGGAGGAGGAGAGGCAGGCCTGGTTGGAGGAGGAGAGGCAGGCCTGGTTGGAGGAGGAGAGGCAGGCCTGGTTGGAGGAGGAGAGGCAGGCCTGGTGGAGGAGGAGAGGCAGGCCTGGTGGAGGAGGAGAGGCAGGCCTGGTTGGAGGAGGAGAGGCAGGCCTGGTGGAGGAGGAGAGGCAGGCCTGGTTGGAGGAGGAGAGGCAGGCCTGGTTGGAGGAGGAGAGGCAGGCCTGGTGGAGGAGGAGAGGCAGGCCTGGTTGGAGGAGGAGAGGCAGGCCTGGTGGAGGAGGAGAGGCAGGCCTGGTGGAGGAGGAGAGGCAGGCCTGGTGGAGGAGGAGAGGCAGGCCTGGTGGAGGAGGAGAGGCAGGCCTGGTGGAGGAGGAGAGGCAGGCCTGGTGGAGGAGGAGAGGCAGGCCTGGTGGAGGAGGAGAGGCAGGCCTGGTGGAGGAGGAGAGGCAGGCCTGGTGGAGGAGGAGAGGCAGGCCTGGTGGAGGAGGAGAGGCAGGCCTGGTGGAGGAGGAGAGGCAGGCCTGGTGGAGGAGGAGAGGCAGGCCTGGTGGAGGAGGAGAGGCAGGCCTGGTGGAGGAGGAGAGGCAGGCCTGGTGGTGGTGGTGGAGGAGAGGCAGGCCTGGTGGTGGTGGTGGAGGAGAGGCAGGCCTGGTGGTGGTGGTGGAGGAGAGGCAGGCCTGGTGGTGGTGGTGGAGGAGAGGCAGGCCTGGTGGTGGTGGTGGAGGAGAGGCAGGCCTGGTGGTGGTGGTGGTGGAGGAGAGGCAGGCCTGGTGGTGGTGGTGGTGGAGGAGAGGCAGGCCTGGTGGTGGTGGTGGAGGAGAGGCAGGCCTGGTGGTGGTGGTGGAGGAGAGGCAGGCCTGGTGGTGGTGGTGGAGGAGAGGCAGGCCTGGTGGTGGTGGTGGAGGAGAGGCAGGCCTGGTGGTGGAGGAGAGGCAGGCCTGGTTGGTGGAGGAGAGGCAGGCCTGGTGGAGGAGGAGAGGCAGGCCTGGTGGTGGAGGTGGAGGAGAGGCAGGCCTGGTGGTGGAGGAGAGGCAGGCCTGGTGGTGGAGGAGGAGGAGAGGCAGGCCTGGTGGTGGAGGAGAGGCAGGCCTGGTGGAGGAGGAGAGGCCGCTGATTATAAGTATCAGCATTTGGTTCAAGGCAGTTTGCAAACATCTAACGTTACATTTCAGGATGAGGTGAAAAATCACACTTATGGGTTTAGATTTTAAACTAAAATGTATCTCTAAATATTTTCCATCTTCATAAAGAAGCCAAGTTGTAGTGTTTGTGAACTCTAGTTTAATCTAATCCCCACCGAGCCACGTGAGGCTGTGACTACGACCTCGCTCGTTCTTTAAAGAAGCCCTCTAAACCTGAATTTAAAGGTTACACACTCATACACCATGTTAAACACATGCTCCTAACACATTACACACTCTTTGTGTGTGCGTGTGTCTTGTGTCTGTGAGTGTGTGTGCCTGTGAGTGTGTGTGTGTGTGTGTGTGTGTGTGCCTGTGAGTGTGTGTGTGTGTGTGTGTATGTGTGCCTGTGAGTGTGTGAGTGTGTCTGTGAGTGTGTGTGTGTGTGTCTGTGTGTGTGTGTCTGTGTGTGTGAGTGTGAGTGTGTGTGTGAGTGTGAGTGTGTGTGTGCGTGTGTGTGTGCCTGTGTGTGTGTGTGTGTGTGTGTGAGTGTGAGTGTGAGTGTGTGTGTGTGTGTGCATAACAACCTAACTTTCCTTGAAATAAGAAATCAGCTTTTTTTATGTTCCTTTTTCCTGGAGCTGTAAGGTCTGTCTGCGGTGCGCGACCCCCCCCCCCGACCCCCCTGACCCTTTAGGAGAAGGAGAGAGGGGCAACAACCCCTCGCCAATCAATCGTGCGTGTCTGGGTCTAGGATAGAGAGCCTCTAGCCAGAGAAAGCAGCTGGGCCTGGTGTAGTAGAAACAAGTTAATATAGTGGCATGTAGCTGAATAACCATTAGTTAGGGGCCTCTAGCTGTTTTATAATGAATTCCCCCATGAATGAATGAAGTATCAGAATGTGAGTTTCACTGCAGGCTCTACATGCAGGCAACATATCACCCCTCCTCTCCTCTACTCCTGTTCCCTCTTTCTGTTCCCTTCTCTTTTTCTCTGCCTCTCTCGCTTTCTTTCTTGATCGCTCGCTCTCCTCTCCTCTCTCCCTCTCTTTCTCCTCTCTTTCTCCTCTCTTTCTCCTCTCTCTCCCTCTTTTTCCTCTCTTTCTCCTCTCTTTCTTCTCTCTCCCTCTCCTCTCTCCCTCTTTCTCCTCTCTCTCCCTCTTTCTCCTCTCTCCTCTCTTTCTCCTCTCTCCCTCTCCCTCCTCTCTCCCTCTTTCTCCTCTCTCCCTCTTTCTCCTCTCTCTCTCTTTCTCCTCTCTCTCTCTTTCTCCTCTCTCCCTCTTTCTCCTCTCTCTCTTTCTCCCCTCTCTCTCTTTCTCCCCTCTCTTTCTCCCCTCTCTCTCTCTTTCTCCCCTCTCTCTCTCTTTCTCCCCTCTCTCTCTCTTTCTCCCCTCTCCCTAACCTCTCCCTCTTTCTCCTCTCTCCCCCTCTTTCTCCTCTCTCCCCCTCTTTCTCCTCTCTTTCTCCTCTTTCTCCTCTCTTTCTCCTCTCTCCCTCTTTCTCCTCTCTCTCTCTTTCTCCTCTCTCCCTCTTTCTCCTCTCTCCCTCTTTCTCCTCTCTCTCTTCTCCCTCTCTCTCTCTTTCTCCTCTCTTTCCCCTCTCTCTCTTTCCCCCTCTCTCTCTCTTACTCCCCCTCTTTCTCCCCTCTCTCTCTTTCTCACCTCTCTCTCTCTTTCTCCCCTCTCCCTCTCTTACTCCCCTCTTTCTCCCCTCTCTCTCTCTTACTCCCCTCTTTCTCCCCTCTCTCTTTCTCCCCTCTCTCTCTCTTTCTCCCCTCTCTCTCTCTTTCTCCCCTCTCTCTCTCTCTTACTCCCCTCTTTCTCTTTCTCACCTCTCTCTCTTTCTCCCCTCTCTCCCTCTCTTACTCCCCTCTCTCCCTCTCTTACTCCCCTCTTTCTCCTCTCTCTCGTTCTCTCCCTCCCCCTCGTTTCCATCTGTCTATTCCCCTCTGTCACAGTCTCTTCTCAAACACTGACTCATGTGTCAAGGACATAACACACATCTGCCTCATATTTAACCAGTGATCCTGTCCATGCCAATGTGGACCCATGTCAGTATCTGTCTCATATTTAACCAGTGATCCTGTCCATGCCAATGTGGACCCATGTCAGTATCTGTCTCATATTTAACCAGTGATCCTGTCCATGCCAATGTGGACCCATGTCAGTATCTGTCTCATATTTAACCAGTGATCCTGTCCATGTCAATGTGGACCCATGTCAGTATCTGCCTCATATTTAACCAGTGATCCTGTCCATGCCAATGTGGACCCATGTCAGTATCTGTCTCATATTTAACCAGTGATCCTGTCCATGCCAATGTGGACCCATGTCAGTATCTGCCTCATATTTAACCAGTGATCCTGTCCATGCCAATGTGGACCCATGTCAGTATCTGCCTCATATTTAACCAGTGATCCTGTCCATGCCAATGTGGACCCATGTCAGTATCTGCCTCATATTTAACCAGTGATCCTGTCCATGCCAATGTGGACCCATGTCAGTATCTGTCTCATATTTAACCAGTGATCCTGTCCATGCCAATGTGGACCCATGTCAGTATCTGTCTCATATTTAACCAGTGATCCTGTCCATGCCAATGTGGACCCATGTCAGTATCTGTCTCATATTTAACCAGTGATCCTGTCCATGCCAATGTGGACCCATGTCAGTATCTGTCTCATATTTAACCAGTGATCCTGTCCATGCCAATGTGGACCCATGTCAGTATCTGTCTCATATTTAACCAGTGATCCTGTCCATGCCAATGTGGACCCATGTCAGTATCTGTCTCATATTTAACCAGTGATCCTGTCCATGCCAATGTGGACCCATGTCAGTATCTGCCTCATATTTAACCAGTGATCCTGTCCATGCCAATGTGGACCCATGTCAGCATCTGCCTCATATTTAACCAGTGATCCTGTCCATGCCAATGTGGACCCATGTCAGTATCTGTCTCATATTTAACCAGTGATCCTGTCCATGCCAATGTGGACCCATGTCAGTATCTGTCTCATATTTAACCAGTGATCCTGTCCATGCCAATGTGGACCCATGTCAGTATCTGTCTCATATTTAACCAGTGATCCTGTCCATGCCAATGTGGACCCATGTCAGTATCTGCCTCATATTTAACCAGTGATCCTGTCCATGCCAATGTGGACCCATGTCAGTATCTGCCTCATATTTAACCAGTGATCCTGTCCATGCCAATGTGGACCCATGTCAGTATCTCAGTATCTGCCTCATATTTAACCAGTGATCCTGTCCATGCCAATGTGGACCCATGTCAGTATCTGCCTCATATTTAACCAGTGATCCTGTCCATGCCAATGTGGACCCATGTCAGTAGTAAGATCCACTGCAGGAAAGTATTCAGACCCCTTGACTGTTTCCACATTTTGCACGTTACAGCCTTGTTCTAAAATTGACAACAACAAAAAATGTCTCATTTCCTATCAATCTACACACAATACCCCATAATGACAAAGCAAAAACAGGTCTAGAAATTTTTGCTAATTTAATAAACATAAAAAAACTGAGTATTCAGACCCTTTACTAAGTACTTTGTTGAAGCACTTTTGGCAGCAGTTATAACCTTAAGTCTTCTTGGGTATGACGCTACAAGCTTGGCACACCTGTATTTGGGGAGTTTCTCCCATTCTTCTCTGCAGATCCTCTCAAGCTCTGTCAGGTTGGATGGAGAGCGTCGCTGCACAGCTATTCTCAGGTCTCTCCAGAGATGTTAGATCGGATTCAAGTCCAGGCTCTGGCTGGGACACTCAAGGACATTCAGAGACTTGTCCTGAAGCTACTTCTGTGTTGTCTTGTCCGTGTGCCTAGGGTCATTGTCCTGATGGAAGGTGAACCTTCGCCCCAGTCTGAAGTCTTGAGTGCTCTGGAGCAGGTTTTTATGAAGGATCTCTCTGTACTTTGCTCCTGTCATCTTTCCCTCGATCCTGACAAGTCTCCCAGTCCCTCCCTCTGAAAAACATCCCCACACCATGAGGCTGCCACCACCATGCTTCACCGTGGGGATGGTGGCAGGTTTCCTCCAGACATGATGCTGCCACCACCATGCTTCACCGTGGGGATGGTGGCAGGTTTCCTCCAGACATGATGCTGCCACCACCATGCTTCACCGTGGGGATGGTGGCAGGTTTCCTCCAGACATGATGCTGCCACCACCATGCTTCACCGTAGGGATGGTGGCAGGTTTCCTCCAGACGTGATGCTGCCACCACCATGCTTCACCGTGGGGATGGTGGCATGTTTCCTCCAGACGTGATGGTTGGTTTTCAGGCCAAAGATTCAATCTTGGTTTCATCAGACCAGAGAATCTTGTTTCTCATGGTCTGAGTCCTTTAGGTGCCTTTTGGCAAACTAAGCGGGCTGTCATGTGTCTTTTACTGAGGAGGGGCTTCCGTCTGGCCACTCTACCATAAAGGCCTGATTGGTGGAATACTGCAGATATGGCTGTCCTTCTGGAAGGTTCTCCCATCTCCACAGAGGAGCTCTGTCAGAGTGACCATTGGGTTCTTGGTCACCTCCCTGACCAAGGCTCTTCTCCCCTGATTGCTCAGTTTGGACGGGCGGTCAGCTCTAGGAAGAGTCTTTGTGGTTCCTAACTTCTTCCATTTAAGAATGATGGAGGCCACTGTGTTCTTGGGAGAATTACTTAAAAATCATACAATGTGATTTTCTGGATTTTTGTTTTAGATTCTGTCTCTCACAGTTCAAGTGTACCTATGATAAATATTACAGACCTCTACATGCTTTGTAAGTAGGAAAACCTGCACAATCGGCAGTGTATCAAATCAAATCAAATGTATTTATAAAACCCTTCTTACATCAGCTGATATCTCAAAGTGCTGTACAGAAACCCGCCTAAACCCCCAAACAGCAAGCAATGCAGGTGTAGAAGCACGGTGGCTAGGAAAACTCCCATGAAAGGCCAAAACCTAGGAAGAAACCTAGAGAGGAACCAGGCTATGTGGGGTGGCCAGTCCTCTTCTGGCTGTGCCGGGTGGAGATTATAACAGAACATGGCCAAGATGTTCAAATGTTCATAAATGACCAGCATGGTCAAATAATAATAAGGCAGAACAGTTGAAACTGGAGCAGCAGCACAGCCAGGTGGACTGGGGACAGCAAGGAGTCATCATGTCAGGTAGTAGTGAGGCATGGTCCTAGGGCTCAGGTCCTCTGAGAGAGAGAAAGAAAGAGAGCAGGAGAGAATTAGAGAACGCACACTTAAATTCACACAGGACACCGAATAGGACAGGAGAAGTACTCCAGATATAACAAACTGACCCTAGCCCCCCGACACATAAACTACTGCAGCATAAATACTGGAGGCTGAGACAAATACTTGTTCTCCCCACTGTATATATGTATATACACACTTTGTATGACTTAAAATGAATGTGATGATACCAGGCTAGAGTTTGGGACCATCTTTATTTTAGCTTTTAACTTCATGTCTTATTCATGTGTTTCCAAATGGCCCTTTTTATATGAGGGTAACAAACATGCTGCTGACCAAACTCATCTGCAATTATGTCCTGATTTAATATCCTGACTCTGTTGTTCCTGTTAACATACAATAACATTGAACTAACAACCTGATTTAATATCCTGACTGTGGTTGTCTTGTTCATATGAACATACAATAACATTGAACAAACAACCTGATGATTTCTCCTCAGCCGTCAGATTGTAGTCCTACTGAAGCACCTTGCTATCCAGTGTAACAGCCATGTCTTTACACTGGGTTTCCGAACTCACTGTGTTCTCCCCGTCACCCAGGCTTCAGCCGTCAGATAGTGGCGCTCTTCAAGGACCATGCGATCCAGTTCAGCAGTTTTGACATTCTGTCAGACGAGGAAGTGAGAGGGGGGCTGAAGACCTTCTCCAACTGGCCCACCTACCCTCAGGTTTACGTCAATGGAGAACTCGTAGGGGGACTGGACATTGTCAAGGTGAGTCGTGTTAAACACACATTTTTATTTTCCAGAGAACTGAGGCGAGCGAGCGAAAAACAAAACAAACATGGACAACAACAAACAAATGATAAATGTAACCCTTGTAAAAAAAAACAACAACTTAATAACCTTGGTATAACACCTAGAGATTTGAGCCTTTTGGTGTAGTGGTTTTAGAATGACCAAGACCAGGGTTTGAGTCCTCGTCAGGATACCCTTCTAATGAACTACATTGGTTTCAGCAGACGGATGGCACTATTGACAGCATGGGGCGGCAGGTAGACTAGTGGTTAGAGTGTAGGGACGGCAGGTAAACTAGTGGTTAGAGTGTAGGGACGGTAGGGTAGACTAGTGGTTAGAGTGTAGGGACGGCAGGGTAGCCTAGTGGTTAGAGTGTAGGGACGGCAGGTACCCTAGTGGTTAGAGTGTTGGGGCGGCAGGGTAGCCTAGTGGTTAGAGTGTAGGGACGGCAGGGTAGCCTAGTGGTTAGAGTGTAGGGGCGGCAGGGTAGCCTAGTGGTTAGAGTGTAGGGACGGCAGGTAGCCTAGTGGTTAGAGTGTAGGGGCGGCAGGGTAGCCTAGTGGTTAGAGTGTAGGGACGGCAGGTACCCTAGTGGTTAGAGTGTAGGGGCGGCAGGGTAGCCTAGTGGTTAGAGTGTAGGGCAGGCAGGGTAGCCTAGTGGTTAGAGTGTAGGGCCGGCAGGGTAGCCTAGTGGTTAGAGTGTAGGGGCGGCAGGGTAGCCTAGTGGTTAGAGTGTAGGGGCGGCAGGGTAGCCTAGTGGTTAGAGTGTAGGGGCGGCAGGGTAGCCTAGTGGTTAGAGTGTAGGGGCGGCAGGGTAGCCTAGTGGTTAGAGTGTAGGGGCGGCAGGGTAGTCTAGTGGTTAGAGTGTAGGGACGGCAGGGTAGTCTAGTGGTTAGAGTGTAGGGACGGCAGGTAGCCTAGTGGTTAGAGTGTAGGGGCGGCAGGTAGCCTAGTGGTTAGAGTGTAGGGACGGCAGGGTAGCCTAGTGGTTGGAGTGTAGGGACGGCAGGGTAGCCTAGTGGTTGGAGGTAGGGACGGCAGGGTAGCCTAGTGGTTAGAGTGTAGGGGCGGCAGGGTAGCCTAGTGGTTAGAGTGTAGGGGCGGCAGGGTAGCCTAGTGGTTAGAGTGTAGGGGCGGCAGGGTAGCCTAGTGGTTAGAGTGTAGGGGCGGCAGGGTAGCCTAGTGGTTAGAGTGTAGGGACGGCAGGTAACCTAGTGGCTAGAGTGTAGGGGCGGCAGGGTAGCCTAGTGGTTAGAGTGTAGAGGAGGCAGGTACCCTAGTGGTTAGAGTGTAGGGACGGCAGGTAGTCTAGTGGTTAGAGTGTAGGGGCGGCAGGGTAGCCTAGTGGTTAGAGTGTAGGGACGGCAGGGTAGCCTAGTGGTTAGAGTGTAGGGGCGGCAGGGTAGCCTAGTGGTTAGAGTGTAGGGACGGCAGGTAGCCTAGTGGTTAGAGTGTAGGGGCGGCAGGGTAGCCTAGTGGTTAGAGTGTAGGGACGGCAGGGTAGCCTAGTGGTTAGAGTGTAGGGGCGGCAGGGTAGCCTAGTGGTTAGAGTGTAGGGGCGGCAGGGTAGTCTAGTGGTTAGAGTGTAGGGACGGCAGGTAGCCTAGTGGTTAGAGTGTAGGGACGGCAGGTAGCCTAGTGGTTAGAGTGTAGGGGCGGCAGGGTAGCCTAGTGGTTAGAGTGTAGGGGCGGCAGGGTAGCCTAGTGGTTAGAGAGTAGGGACGGCAGGTAGCCTAGTGGTTAGAGTGTAGGGGCGGCAGGGTAGTCTAGTGGTTAGAGTGTAGGGACGGCAGGTAGCCTAGTGGTTAGAGTGTAGGGACGGCAGGTAGCCTAGTGGTTAGAGTGTAGGGGCGGCAGGGTAGCCTAGTGGTTAGAGTGCATGGGGCGGCAGGGTAGCCTAGTGGTTAGAGTGTAGGGATGGCAGGTAGCCTAGTGGTTAGAGTGCATGGGGCGGCAGGGTAGCCTAGTGGTTAGAGTGTAGGGACGGCAGGTAGCCTTGTGGTTAGAGTGCATGGGGCGGCAGGGTACCCTAGTGGTTAGAGTGTAGGGACGGCAGGTAGCCTAGTGGTTAGAGTGCATGGGCGGCAGGGTAGCCTAGTGGTTAGAGTGTAGGGACGGCAGGTAGCCTAGTGGTTAGAGTGCATGGGGCGGCAGGGTACCCTAGTGGTTAGAGTGTAGGGACGGCAGGTAGCCTAGTGGTTAGAGTGCATGGGGCGGCAGGGTAGCCTAGTGGTAGAGTGTAGGGACGGCAGGGTAGCCTAGTGGTTAGAGTGCATGGGGCGGCAGGGTACCCTAGTGGTTAGAGTGTAGGGACGGCAGGTAGCCTAGTGGTTAGAGTGTAGGGACGGCAGGTAGCCTAGTGGTTAGAGTGTAGGGACGGCAGGTAGCCTAGTGGTTAGAGTGTAGGGACGGCAGGTAGCCTAGTGGTTAGAGTGTAGGGACGGCAGGTAGCCTAGTGGTTAGAGTGTAGGGACGGCAGGGTAGCCTAGTGGTTAGAGTGTAGGGACGGCAGGTAGCCTAGTGGTTAGAGTGCATGGGGCGGCAGGGTAGCCTAGTGGTTAGAGTGCATGGGGCGGCAGGGTACCCTAGTGGTTAGAGTGTAGGGACGGCAGGTAGCCTAGTGGTTAGAGTGTAGGGACGGCAGGTAGCCTAGTGGTTAGAGTGTAGGGACGGCAGGTAGCCTAGTGGTTAGAGTGTAGGGACGGCAGGTAGCCTAGTGGTTAGAGTGCATGGGGCGGCAGGGTACCCTAGTGGTTAGAGTGTAGGGACGGCAGGTAGCCTAGTGGTTAGAGTGCATGGGGCGGCAGGGTAGCCTAGTGGTTAGAGTGTAGGGACGGCAGGGTAGCCTAGTGGTTAGAGTGCATGGGGCGGCAGGGTACCCTAGTGGTTAGAGTGTAGGGACGGCAGGTAGCCTAGTGGTTAGAGTGTAGGGACGGCAGGTAGCCTAGTGGTTAGAGTGTAGGGACGGCAGGTAGCCTAGTGGTTAGAGTGTAGGGACGGCAGGTAGCCTAGTGGTTAGAGTGTAGGGACGGCAGGGTAGCCTAGTGGTTAGAGCGTTGGACTAGTAACCGGAAGGTTGCAAGTTCAAACCCCCGAGCTGACAAGATACAAATCTGTCATTCTGCCCTTGAACAGGCAGTTAACCCCACTGTTCCTAGGCCGTCATTGAAAATAAGAATTTGTTCTTAACTCACTTGCCTAGTTAAATAAAGGTTAAAAAAATAAATAAATAATAATGTCCCAGCCAAGTTCGAGGGCATCGTTCTGTCATTCATCATAATGGATGTTCTATGTGTAGCATTCTATTAAAGTAATCAGGCCCTGTCTTTAGTGTGTTGATCTGCTTCAGCTTCTATTCAGTTTGAATTCTACATTTAACACAATCTAGCATGAACAATATAGTTAGACAGCTGACGCGAGCACAAATCGCATCATAATTGTCTTCAAGAAATGTACTTCTCGAGTCATATTTTTCTTACATTTTTAGATGTGTTCACTGCAGGCTTGACGAGCAGCTATTAAGTTGCAGAGTCTCATTTAAATACATGCCCAGATCAACCTGAGGTATCCACCAAACAAGTTTTACAGCACCATAATCCAAAAAGGGAGGCTACTAAATTGTTTTCCTGTTACTGTTCGACTCACAAAATATAATTTAAATTCCCAGGATTTGATTCACCGCGATCAACTACCGGATCCCAACTACAACAAAGCGAATCATTCCATTTGTAAAAATAAAAAATATATTAAAAAAATTTGGGGGGCTGAGCAGTTCCGGACTGGTTCCGACCGATATTTCTGTGTACAGTGGGCTCTGTGAATGGCGCAACATCAATTGCTTTACACTCCTTAAAAGCGCTGGTTGTCCCGATTTTCTTATGTTCAAGCTCAGCTGTGAGGTTCACAGACACAGGAAACCGTCCATTTGCATGGGGAGCGACACGTGACGTTTTCTGGCCTATCCAGACAAAGGAAAGGATTTCCTGTTTGTGCTGTTCAGTGAAGGGAGTAGTACACAGCGTTGTACGAGATCTTCAGTTTCTTGGCAATTTCTCGCATTGAATAGCCTTCATTTCTCAGGACAAGAATAGACTGACGAATTTCAGAAGAAAGTTCTTTGTTTCTGGTCATTTTGAGCCTGTAATCGAACCCACAAATGCTGATGCTCCAGATACTCAACTAGTCTAAAGAAGGACAGTTTTATTGCAGTTTTCAGATGTGCTAACATAATTGCAAAAGGTTTTTTTAATGAACAATTATCCATTTAAAATGATGAACTTGGATTAGTTAACACAACGTGTCATTGGAACACAGGAGTGATGGTTGCTGATGATGGGCCTCTGTACGCCTATGTAGATATTCCATTAAAATATCTGCCGTTTCCAGCTACAAGAGTCATTTACAACATTAACAATGTCTACACTGTATTTCTGATCAATTTGATGTTATTTTAATGGACAGAAATGTAGCTTTTCTTTAAAAAACAAGGACATTTCTAAGTGACCACACACTTTTGAACGGTAGTGTGTGTGTGTGTGTGTGTGTGTTAGTGTGATTCAGACTGTAGGTGTGTGATTCAGACTGTAGTGTGTGTGTTAGTGTGTAGGTACAGTAGAACAAAGGGCCTCTGCAGTGACCCAGTGACCCATCTCCGTGTTGATACCTGTTGTAGGAACTCGCTGAATCTGGAGAGCTGGAGAACACCTGTCCCAAGGCTGTCACACTGGAGCACAGGTAACACACACACACACACACACACACACACACACACACACACACACACACACACACACACACACACACACACACACACACACACACGTGGAAGATGGCACGTTGTATTGTGTTGACTTATGGACTGTCCTTATAACCTCCAGGTTGAAGTCGACCATCAACAGGAGTCCAGTCATGCTGTTCATGAAGGGCAATAAAGAGGTATGTAGGTGTCACTATATAACAGGGCAATAAAGAGGTATCACTATATAACAGGGCAATAAAGAGGTATGTAGGTGTCACTATATAACAGGACAATAAAGAGGTATGTAGGTGTCACTATATAACAGGGCAATAAAGAGGTGTCACTATATAACAGGACAATAAAGAGGTATGTAGGTGTCACTATATAGCAGGACAATAAAGAGGTGTCACTATATAACAGGGCAATAAAGAGGTGTCACTATATAACAGGACAATAAAGAGGTATGTAGGTGTCACTATATAGCAGGACAATAAAGAGGTGTCACTATATAACAGGACAATAAAGAGGTGTCACTATATAACAGGACAATAAAGAGGTATGTAGGTGTCACTATATAACAGGACAATAAAGAGGTATGTAGGTGTCACTATATAACAGGGCAATAAAGAGGTATGTAGGTGTCACTATATAACAGGACAATAAAGAGGTATGTAGGTGTCACTATATAACAGGGCAATAAAGAGGTATGTAGGTGTCACTATATAACAGGACAATAAAGAGGTGTCACTATATAACAGGACAATAAAGAGGTATGTAGGTGTCACTATATAGCAGGACAATAAAGAGGTGTCACTATATAACAGGACAATAAAGAGGTGTCACTATATAACAGGACAATAAAGAGGTATGTAGGTGTCACTATATAACAGGGCAATAAAGAGGTATGTAGGTGTCACTATATAACAGGGCAATAAAGAGGTATGTAGGTGTCACTATATAACAGGACAATAAAGAGGTATGTAGGTGTCACTATATAACAGGACAATAAAGAGGTATGTAGGTGTCACTATATAGCAGGGCAATAAAGAGGTATGTAGGTGTCACTATATAACAGGGCAATAAAGAGGTATGTAGGTGTCACTATATAACAGGACAATAAAGAGGTATGTAGGTGTCACTATATAGCAGGGCAATAAAGAGGTATGTAGGTGTCACTATATAACAGGACAATAAAGAGGTATGTAGGTGTCACTATATAACAGGACAATAAAGAGGTATGTAGGTGTCACTATATAACAGGGCAATAAAGAGGTGTCACTATATAACAGGGCAATAAAGAGGTATGTAGGTGTCACTATATAACAGGGCAATAAAGAGGTATGTAGGTGTCACTATATAACAGGGCAATAAAGAGGTATGTAGGTGTCACTATATAACAGGACAATAAAGAGGTGTCACTATATAACAGGGCAATAAAGAGGTGTCACTATATAACAGGGCAATAAAGAGGTGTCACTATATAACAGGGCAATAAAGAGGTATGTAGGTGTCACTATATAACAGGACAATAAAGAGGTATGTAGGTGTCACTGTATAACAGGACAATAAAGAGGTATGTAGGTGTCACTATATAACAGGACAATAAAGAGGTATGTAGGTGTCACTATATAACAGGACAATAAAGAGGTATCACTATATAACAGGACAATAAAGAGGTATGTTGGTGTCACTGTATAACAGGGCAATAAAGAGGTATGTAGGTGTCACTATATAACAGGACAATAAAGAGGTATGTAGGTGTCACTATATAACAGGACAATAAAGAGGTGTCACTATATAACAGGACAATAAAGAGGTATGTAGGTGTCACTATATAGCAGGACAATAAAGAGGTATCACTATATAACAGGACAATAAAGAGGTATGTAGGTGTCACTATATAGCAGGACAATAAAGAGGTATGTAGGTGTCACTATATAACAGGACAATAAAGAGGTGTCACTATATAACAGGGCAATAAAGAGGTATGTAGGTGTCACTATATAACAGGGCAATAAAGAGGTATGTAGGTGTCACTATATAACAGGACAATAAAGAGGTATGTAGGTGTCACTATATAACAGGGCAATAAAGAGGTATGTAGGTGTCACTATATAACAGGGCAATAAAGAGGTATGTAGGTGTCACTATATAACAGGGCAATAAAGAGGTATGTAGGTGTCACTATATAACAGGACAATAACAAGGTGTGTTTGTTTGGTCTTTGTACTTAATTAATGGTATAGAATGGGGGCAGCAGGTAGCCTAGTGTTTAGAGCGTTGGACTTGTAACTGAAAGGTTGCTAGATCGAATCCCCGAGCTGACAAGGTAAAAATCTGTCATTCTGCCCCTGAACAAGGCATTTAACCCACTGTTCATAGACCAGTTAACCCACTGTTCCTAGACCAGTTAACCCACTGTTCCTAGACCAGTTAACCCACTGTTCCTAGACCAGTTAACCCACTGTTCCTAGACCAGTAAACCCCACTGTTCCTAGACCAGTAAACCCCACTGTTCCTAGACCAGTAAACCCCACTGTTCCTAGACCAGTTAACCCCACTGTTCCTAGACCAGTTAACCCCACTGTTCCTAGACCAGTTAACCCCACTGTTCCTAGACCAGATAACCCCACTGTTCCTAGACCAGATAACCCCACTGTTCCTAGACCAGTTAACCCCACTGTTCCTAGACCAGTTAACCCCACTGTTCCTAGACCAGTTAACCCACTGTTCCTAGACCAGTTAAACCCACTGTTCCTAGACCAGATAACCCACTGTTCCTAGACCAGTTAACCCCACTGTTCCTAGACCAGTTAACCCACTCTTCCTAGACCAAGTAAGAATTTGTTCTTCTTCTGACTTGCCTAATTAAATAAAGATATAAAAAAATAAATATATTATAATGCAATAGAACAGCAGAATAGGACTTGAATATAATTGCAGCTAATCGTAAATAAATGTAATGCAGAAACATGGACAATAAACTGAGGCTTGTGTTTGGCCTATATAGTACTATTCTAATATAACTCCAGTACATTACTTCAAGAGGTACCAGTTGGCCAATCTAGTAGATAAGGACAATTGGTATTGCATACATTTCAACAGAATTGAGGCTAATCTGAAATAAATAATGTTCTGCACCTCATTCCCCCCCCCCACAGACACACAGACACTAATGGTTCAGGAGTACCCCCCCCCCCACAGACAGACACACACACACAGACACTAATGGTTCAGGAGTACCCCCCCCCCCCCCACAGACAGACACACACACACAGACACTAATGGTCCAGGAGTACCACCCCCTCCCCCAGACAGACACACAGACACTAATGGTTCAGGAGTACCACCCCCCCACAGACAGACACACAGACACTAATGGTTCAGGAGTACCCCCCCCCACAGACACACAGACACTAATGGTTCAGGAGTACCCCCCCCCCCCCCCCTCCCCCACAGACACACAGACACTAATGGTTCAGGAGTACCCCCCCCCCCACAGACACACACACACACACAGACACTAATGGTCCAGGAGTACCCCCTCCCCCCCCACAGACAGACACACACACACAGACACTAATGGTCCAGGAGTACCCCCCCCACAGACACACAGACACTAATGGTTCAGGAGTACCCCCCCCCCCCACAGACACACAGACACTAATGGTTCAGGAGTACCCCCCCCCCCCCCCCCCCCACAGACAGACACACACAACACACACAGACACTAATGGTTCAGGAGTACCCCCCCCCACAGACACACAGACACTAATGGTTCAGGAGTACCCCCCCCCACAGACAGACAGACACACACTAATGGTCCAGGAGTACCCCCCCCCACAGACAGACACACAGACACTAATGGTTCAGGAGAACCCCCCCCCCACAGACAGACACACACACACAGACAGTAATGGTTCAGGAGTACCCCCCCCACAGTCAGACACACACACACAGACACTAATGGTCCAGGAGTACCCCCCCCCCCACAGACACTAATGGTCCAGGAGTACCCCCCTCCCCCCACAGACAGACACACACACACCGACACTAATGGTCCAGGAGTACCCCCCCCCACAGACAGACACACACACACCGACACTAATGGTCCAGGAGTACCCCCCCCCACAGACACTAATGGTCCAGGAGTACCCCCCCCCCCCACAGACAGACACACACACACCGACACTAATGGTCCAGGAGTACCCCCCCCCACAGACAGACACACACACCGACACTAATGGTTCAGGAGTACCCCCCCCCCCCCACAGACAGACACACACACACAGACACTAATGGTCCAGGAGTACCCCCCCACAGACAGACACACACACCGACACTAATGGTTCAGGAGTACCCCCCCACAGACAGACACACACACAGACACTAATGGTCCAGGAGTACCCCCCCTCCCCCACAGACACACACACAGACACTAATGGTCCAGGAGTACCCCCCCCCCCCACAGACACACCGACACTAATGGTTCAGGAGTACCACCCCCCCCCACCCCCACAGACAGACACACACACAGAGACACTAATGGTTCAGGAGTACCCCCCCCCCCCACAGACAGACACACACACACAGACACTAATGGTTCAGGAGTACCCCCCCCCACAGACAGACACACACACACACACAGACACTAATGGTTCAGGAGTACCCCCCCCCCACAGACAGACACACACACACAGACACTAATGGTCCAGGAGTACCCCCCCCCCCACAGACATACAGACACACAGACACTAATGGTCCAGGAGTACCCCCCCCCCCCCCCCCCACAGACACACACACACAGACACTAATGGTTCAGGAGTACCCCCCCCCCCCCCCCACAGACAGACACACACACAGAGACACTAATGGTTCAGGAGTACCCCCCCCCCCCCCACAGACAGACACACACACACACAGACACTAATGGTTCAGGAGTACCCCCCCCCCCACAGACAGACAGACACACAGACACTAATGGTTCAGGAGTACCCCCCCCACAGACAGACACACACACAGAGACACTAATGGTTCAGGAGTACCCCCCCCCACAGACAGACACACACACACAGACACTAATGGTTCAGGAGTACCCCCCCCCCCCCCACAGACAGACACACACACACAGACACTAATGGTTCAGGAGTACCCCCCCCCCCCCCCCCACAGACAGACACACACACACCGACACTAATGGTTCAGGAGTACCCCCCCCCCACAGACAGACACACACACAGAGACACTAATGGTTCAGGAGTACCCCCCCCCCCACAGACAGACACACACACACAGACACTAATGGTTCAGGAGTACCCCCCCCCCCCACAGACAGACACACACACACAGACACTAATGGTTCAGGAGTACCCCCCCCCCCCCACAGACAGACACACACACACCGACACTAATGGTTCAGGAGTACCCCCCCCCCCCCCCCACAGACAGACACACACACACAGACACTAATGGTCCAGGAGTACCCCCCCCCCCCCACAGACATACAGACACACAGACACTAATGGTTCAGGAGTACCCCCCACAGACAGACACACAGACACTAATGGTTCAGGAGTACCCCCCCCCCCCACAGACATACAGACACACAGACACTAATGGTCCAGGAGTACCCCCCCCCCCCCACAGACACACACACACACAGACACTAATGGTTCAGGAGTACCCCCCCCCCCCCACAGACGGTCACACAGACACTAATGGTTCAGGAGTACCCCCCCCCACAGACGGTCACACAGACACTAATGGTTCAGGAGTACCCCCCCCCCCACAGACAGACACACAGACACTAATGGTTCAGGAGTACCCCCCCCCCCCCCCACAGACAGACACACAGACACTAATGGTTCAGGAGTACCCCCCCCCCCCCACAGACAGACACACAGACACTAATGGTTCAGGAGTACCCCCCCCCCACAGACAGACACACACACACAGACACTAATGGTCCAGGAGTACCCCCCCCACAGACACACACACAGACACTAATGGTCCAGGAGTACCCCCCCCCTCACAGACAGACACACACACACAGACACTAATGGTTCAGGAGTACCCCCCCCCCCCCCTCACAGACAGACACAGACACACAGACACTAATGGTTCAGGAGTACCCCCCCCCCCCCTCACAGACAGACACACACACACAGACACTAATGGTTCAGGAGTACCCCCCCCCCACAGACAGACACACACACACACTAATGGTTCAGGAGTACCCCCCCCCCCCCCCCCCACAGACAGACACACACACACACTAATGGTTCAGGAGTACCACCCCCCCCCACAGACACTAATGGTTCAGGAGTACCACCCCCCCCACCCCCACAGACACTAATGGTTCAGGAGTACCCCCCCCCCCCCCCACAGACAGACACACAGACACTAATGGTCCAGGAGTACCCCCCCCCCCCACAGACAGACACACAGACACTAATGGTTCAGGAGTACCCCCCCCCCCCCACAGACAGACACACAGACACTAATGGTTCAGGAGTACCCCCCCCCCCCACAGACAGACACACAGACACTAATGGTCCAGGAGTACCCCCCCCCCCCCACAGACAGACACACACACACAGACACTAATGGTCCAGGAGTACCCCCCTCCCCCACAGACAGACACACAGACACTAATGGTCCAGGAGTACCCCCCCTCCCCCCACAGACAGACAGACACACACACTAATGGTTCAGGAGTACCCCCCCCCCCCCCTCACAGACAGACAGACACACACAGACACTAATGGTTCAGGAGTACCCCCCCCCCACAGACAGACACACACACACACTAATGGTTCAGGAGTACCCCCCCCCCCCCCCCCCACAGACAGACACACACACACACTAATGGTTCAGGAGTACCACCCCCCCCCCCCCCACAGACACTAATGGTTCAGGAGTACCACCCCCACCCCCACAGACACTAATGGTTCAGGAGTACCCCCCCCCCACAGACAGACACACAGACACTAATGGTCCAGGAGTACCCCCCCCCCCCCCCCACAGACAGACACACAGACACTAATGGTTCAGGAGTACCCCCCCCCCCCCACAGACAGACACACAGACACTAATGGTTCAGGAGTACCCCCCCCCCCCCACAGACAGACACACAGACACTAATGGTCCAGGAGTACCCCCTCCCCCCACAGACAGACACACACACACAGACACTAATGGTCCAGGAGTACCCCCCCCCCACAGACAGACACACAGACACTAATGGTCCAGGAGTACCCCCCTCCCCCCACAGACAGACAGACACACAGAGACACTAATGGTTCAGGAGTCCCCCCCCCCCCCCCCCCCCCTCCCCCAGACAGACAGACACACAGACACTAATGGTTCAGGAGTACCACCCCCACAGACAGACACACAGACACTAATGGTCCAGGAGTACCCCCCCCCCCCACAGACAGACACACGGACACTAATGGTCCAGGAGTACCCCCCCTCCCCCCACAGACAGACAGACACACACACTAATGGTTCAGGAGTACCCCCCCCCCCCCCCACAGACAGACAGACACACACACTAATGTTTCAGGAGTACCCCCCCCCCCCCCCTCCCCCCAGACAGACAGACACACAGACACTAATGGTTCAGGAGTACCCCCCCCCCACAGACACACACACAGACACTAATGGTCCAGGAGTACCCCCCCCCCTCACAGACAGACACACACACACAGACACTAATGGTTCAGGAGTACCCCCCCCCCCCTCACAGACAGACACAGACACACAGACACTAATGGTTCAGGAGTACCCCCCCCCTCACAGACAGACACACACACACAGACACTAATGGTTCAGGAGTACCCCCCCCCCCCACAGACAGACACACACACACACTAATGGTTCAGGAGTACCCCCCCCCCCCCCACAGACAGACACACACACACACTAATGGTTCAGGAGTACCACCCCCCCCCCCACAGACACTAATGGTTCAGGAGTACCACCCCCCACCCCCACAGACACTAATGGTTCAGAGTACCCCCCCCCCCCCCCACAGACAGACACACAGACACTAATGGTCCAGGAGTACCCCCCCCCACAGACAGACACACAGACACTAATGGTTCAGGAGTACCCCCCCCCCACAGACAGACACACAGACACTAATGGTTCAGGAGTACCCCCCCCCCCCCCCCACAGACAGACACACAGACACTAATGGTCCAGGAGTACCCCCCTCCCCCCACAGACAGACACACACACACAGACACTAATGGTCCAGGAGTACCCCCCCTCCCCCCACAGACAGACACACAGACACTAATGGTCCAGGAGTACCCCCCCTCCCCCCACAGACAGACAGACACACACACTAATGGTTCAGGAGTACCCCCCCCTCACAGACAGACAGACACACACAGACACTAATGGTTCAGGAGTACCCCCCCCCCCCCACAGACAGACACACACACACACTAATGGTTCAGGAGTACCCCCCCCCCCCCCCCCCACAGACAGACACACACACACACTAATGGTTCAGGAGTACCACCCCCCCCCCCCACAGACACTAATGGTTCAGGAGTACCACCCCCACCCCCCCACAGACACTAATGGTTCAGGAGTACCCCCCCCCCCCCCACAGACAGACACACAGACACTAATGGTCCAGGAGTACCCCCCCCCCCCCCACAGACAGACACACAGACACTAATGGTTCAGGAGTACCCCCCCCCCCCCCACAGACAGACACACAGACACTAATGGTTCAGGAGTACCCCCCCCCCCCACAGACAGACACACAGACACTAATGGTCCAGGAGTACCCCCTCCCCCCCACAGACAGACACACACACACAGACACTAATGGTCCAGGAGTACCCCCTCCCCCCACAGACAGACACACAGACACTAATGGTCCAGGAGTACCCCCCTCCCCCACAGACAGACAGACACACAGAGACACTAATGGTTCAGGAGTACCCCCCCCCCCCCCCCCCCTCCCCCCCAGACAGACAGACACACAGACACTAATGGTTCAGGAGTACCACCCCCACAGACAGACACACAGACACTAATGGTCCAGGAGTACCCCCCTCCCCCCACAGACAGACACACGGACACTAATGGTCCAGGAGTACCCCCCCTCCCCCCACAGACAGACAGACACACACACTAATGGTTCAGGAGTACCCCCCCCCCCCCCACAGACAGACAGACACACACACTAATGGTTCAGGAGTACCACCCCCCACCCCCCCACAGACAGACACACACACAGAGACACTAATGGTCCAGGAGTACCCCCCTCCCCCCACAGACAGACACACAGACACTAATGGTCCAGGAGTACCCCCCTCCCCCCACAGACAGACAGACACACAGAGACACTAATGGTTCAGGAGTACCCCCCCCTCCCCCCAGACAGACAGACACACAGACACTAATGGTTCAGGAGTACCCCCCCCACCCCCACAGACAGACACACAGACACTAATGGTTCAGGAGTACCCCCCCCCTCCCCCAGACAGACAGACACACAGACACTAATGGTCCAGGAGTACCACCCCCACCCCCACAGACAGACACACACACAGAGACACTAATGGTTCAGGAGTACCACCCCCCACCCCCACAGACAGACACACAGACACTAATGGTTCAGGAGTACCCCCCCCCCCCCTCCCCCAGACAGACAGACACACAGACACTAATGGTTCAGGAGTACCACCCCCCCACCCCCCACAGACAGACACACACACAGAGACACTAATGGTCCAGGAGTACCCCCTCCCCCCACAGACAGACACACAGACACTAATGGTTCAGGAGTACCCCCCTCCCCCCACAGACAGACACACAGACACTAATGGTTCAGGAGTACCCCCCCCCACAGACAGACACACACAGAGACACTAATGGTCCAGGAGTACCCCCTCCCCCCACAGACAGACACACACACACAGACACTAATGGTCCAGGAGTACCCCCCTCCCCCCACAGACAGACACACAGACACTAATGGTCCAGGAGTACCCCCCCCCACAGACAGACACACACACAGACACTAATGGTCCAGGAGTACCCCCCCCCCACAGACAGACAGACACACACACAGACACTAATGGTCCAGGAGTACCCCCCCCTCCCACAGACAGACACACAGACACTAATGGTCCAGGAGTACCCCCCCCCCACAGACAGACACACAGACACTAATGGTCCAGGAGTACCCCCCCCCCCCACAGACAGACACACAGACACTAATGGTCCAGGAGTACCCCCCCCCCCCCCACAGACAGACACACAGACACTAATGGTCCAGGAGTACCCCCACAGACACTAATGGTCCAGGAGTACCCCCACAGACACTAATGGTCCAGGAGTACCCCCCACAGACACTAATGGTCCAGGAGTACCCCCCACAGACACTAATGGTCCAGGAGTACCCCCCCCACAGACACACACACAGACACTAATGGTCCAGGAGTACCCCCCCACCCCCACAGACACACACACACAGACACTAATGGTCCAGGAGTACCCCCCACAGACACTAATGGTCCAGGAGTACCCCCCACAGACACTAATGGTCCAGGAGTACCCCCCCACAGACACTAATGGTCCAGGAGTACCCCCCCCCCCCCACAGACACACACACAGACACTAATGGTCCAGGAGTACCCCCCACAGACACTAATGGTCCAGGAGTACCCCCCCACAGACACTAATGGTCCAGGAGTACCCCCCACAGACACTAATGGTCCAGGAGTACCCCCCCCCCCCCCCCACAGACAGACACACAGACACTAATGGTCCAGGAGTACCCCCCTCCCCCCACAGACAGACACACAGACACTAATGGTTCAGGAGTACCCCCCCCCCCCCCCCCACAGACACACACACAGACACTAATGGTCCAGGAGTACCCCCACAGACACTAATGGTCCAGGAGTACCCCCCCACAGACACTAATGGTCCAGGAGTACCCCCCCCCCCCACAGACAGACACACAGACACTAATGGTCCAGGAGTACCCCCCCCCCCACAGACAGACACACAGACACTAATGGTCCAGGAGTACCCCCCCCCCCCCACAGACAGACACACAGACACTAATGGTTCAGGAGTACCCCCCCCCCCCCCACAGACAGACACACAGACACTAATGGTCCAGGAGTACCCCCCCCCCCCCCCACAGACAGACACACAGACACTAATGGTCCAGGAGTACCCCCCACAGACACTAATGGTCCAGGAGTACCCCCCCCCCCCCCCCACAGACAGACACACAGACACTAATGGTCCAGGAGTACGCCCCCCCCCACAGACAGACACTAATGGTCCAGGAGTACCCCCCCCCCCCCCACAGACAGACACACACACAGACACTAATGGTTCAGGAGTACCCCCCCTCCCCCCACAGACAGACACACACACAGACACTAATGGTTCAGGAGTACCCCCACAGACAGACACACAGACACTAATGGTCCAGGAGTACCCCCCTACCTCTTCATATTGATTGCTGCTGCTCACAGATGAAGAGATGTCTTCAGAGCAGTTTAAACCAGGTCCCCTGTGATTCCCGTCTCTCCCTTCCGTTCTGTTTGTAGTAATGGATCTTTATTTAGTTTTTCCTCCATTTCTTAAAAGGCCGTTTCTCAGTGGGCTCCTGTGAAACCAATAGCAGTTGAAACTTGCTCAATGAAAGCTTGAGTTTGGTTTCATTCTGGAGTGGAAGAAGTCCTAACTCCTCCTGCTTAACGAGGCAAGTCCGTTAAGAACAACTTCTTATTTACACTGACGGCCTAGGAACAGTGCCTTGTTCAGAATGACATATTTTTAGCTCGGGGATTCGATCCGGCAACCTTTCGGTTACTGGCCCAACGCTCTAACCACTAGGCCGCCACTTAAAACCATGTGTTATCTTGAAAGCATTTCTCCTACTCACTCAGAAAACACCATTTTTATATTAGCTATTTGAAATGATCTTTGTCTTAAAAAATAAATAAAAATAAATAAATAATTGAAGACCAGAAACATAACTTCCTGTGATTTTGTTCTGCAATAAAATGTTTTTGTGTGGACTCACCTGTTGAAGGATCTGAATGATTGAGTTAATATGTTGATTATAAAGTGTATGTTCTTTGTTAAGATACTGGCATGGGTATAATTAAGTTATCTGTTTGGTTTCTAAAGTCTGTTTTTCTTCCTGTATCTGTAGCAAGCCAAATGTGGATTCAGTCTTCAGATACTGGAGATAATGAACAGCTCGGGGTAAGAACACCACTATATCACGATACTGGAGATAATGAACAGCTCGGGGTAAGAACACCACTATATCACGATACTGGAGATAATGAACAGGGTGAGGTAACACCACTATATCACGATACTGGAGATAATGAACAGGGTGAGGTAACACCACTATATCACGATACTGGAGATAATGAACAGGGTGAGGTAACACCACTATATCACGATACTGGAGATAATGAACAGGGTGAGGTAACACCACTATATCACGATACTGGAGATAATGAACAGCTCGGGGTAAGAACACCACTATATCACGATACTGGAGATAATGAACAGCTCAGGGTGACATAACACCACTATATCACGATACTGGAGATAATGAACAGCTCAGGGTGACATAACACCACTATATCACGATAATGAACAGCTCAGGGTGACATAACACCACTATATCACGATACTGGAGATAATGAACAGGGTGAGGTAACACCACTATATCACGATACTGGAGATAATGAACAGCTCAGGGTGACATAACACCACTATATCACGATACTGGAGATAATGAACAGGGTGAGGTAACACCACTATATCACGATACTGGAGATGATGAACAGGGTGAGGTAACACCACTATATCACGATACTGGAGATAATGAACAGGGTGAGGTAACACCACTATATCACGATACTGGAGATAATGAACATGGTGAGGTAACACCACTATATCACGATACTGGAGATAATGAACAGGGTGAGGTAACACCACTATATCACGATACTGGAGATAATGAACAGGGTGAGGTAACACCACTATATCACGATACTGGAGATAATGAACAGGGTGAGGTAACACCACTATATCACGATACTGGAGATAATGAACAGCTCGGGGTAAGAACACCACTATATCACGATACTGGAGATAATGAACAGCTCAGGGTGACATAACACCACTATATCACGATACTGGAGATAATGAACAGCTCAGGGTGACATAACACCACTATATCACGATAATGAACAGCTCAGGGTGACATAACACCACTATATCACGATACTGGAGATAATGAACAGGGTGAGGTAACACCGCTATATCACGATACTGGAGATAATGAACAGGGTGAGGTAACACCACTATATCACAATACTGGAGATAATGAACAGCTCAGGGTGACAACACCACTATATCACGATACTGGAGATAATGAACAGGTTAAGGTAACACCACTATATCACGATACTGGAGATAATGAACAGGGTGAGGTTAAACACCACTATATCATGATAATGAACAGGGTGAGGTAACACCACTATATCATGATAATGAAAACCTCAGGGTGAGAACACCACTATATCACGATACTGGAGATAATGAACAGGGTGAGGTTAAACACCACTATATCACGATACTGGAGATAATGAACAGGGTGAGGTTACACCACTATATCACGATACTGGAGATAATGAACAGGGTGAGGTAACACCACTATATCACGATACTGGAGATAATGAACAGGGTGAGGTAACACCACTATATCATGATACTGGAGAAAATGAACAGGGCGAGGTAACACCACTATATCACGATACTGGAGATATTGAACAGGTTAAGGTAACACCACTATATCACGATACTGGAGATAATGAACAGGTTAAGGTAACTCCACTATATCACGATACTGGAGATAATGAACAGCTCAGGGTGACATAACACCACTATATCACGATACTGGAGATAATGAACAGCTCGGGGTAAGAACACCACTATATCATGATACTGGAGATAATGAACAGGGTGAGGTAACACCACAATATCATGATAATGAACAGGGTGAGGTAACACCACTATATCATGATAATGAACACCTCAGGGTGAGAACACCACTATATCACGATACTGGAGATAATGAACAGGGTGAGGTAACACCACTATCATGATAATGAACACCTCAGGGTGAGAACACCACTATATCACGATACTGGAGATAATGAACAGGGTGAGGTTAAACACCACTATATCACGATACTGGAGATAATGAACAGGGTGAGGTAACACCACTATATCACGATACTGGAGATAATGAACAGGGTGAGGTTAAACACCACTATATCACGATACTGGAGATAATGAACAGGGTGAGGTTAAACACCACTATATCACGATACTGGAGATAATGAACAGGGTGAGGTTACACCACTATATCATGATACTGGAGATAATGAACAGGGTGAGGTAACACCACTATATCACGATACTGGAGATAATGAACAGGGTGAGGTAACACCACTATATCACGATACTGGAGATAATGAACAGGGTGAGGTAACACCACTATATCACGATACTGGAGATAATGAACAGGGTGAGGTAACACCACTATATCACGATACTGGAGATAATGAACAGGGTGAGGTAACACCACTATATCATGATAATGAACAGGGTGAGGTAACACCACTATATCACGATACTGGAGATAATGAACAGGGTGAGGTAACACCACTATATCACGATAATGAACAGGGTGAGGTAACACCACTATATCATGATAATGAACAGGGTGAGGTAACACCACTATATCATGATAATGAACAGGGTGAGGTAACACCACTATCACGATACTGGAGATAATGAACAGGGTGAGGTAACACCACTATCACGATACTGGAGATAATGAACAGGGTGAGGTAACACCACTATATCACGATACTGGAGATAATGAACAGGGTGAGGTAACACCACTACATCATGATACTGGAGATAATGAACAGGGTGAGGTAACACCACTATATCACGATACTGGAGATAATGAACAGGGTGAGGTAACACCACTATATCGCGATACTGGAGATAATGAACAGGGTGAGGTAACACCACTATATCACGATACTGGAGATAATGAACAGCTCAGGGTGACGTAACACCACTATATCACGATACTGGAGATAATGAACAGGGTGAGGTAACACCACTATATCGCGATACTGGAGATAATGAACAGGGTGAGGTAACACCACTATATCACGATACTGGAGATAATGAACAGGGTGAGGTAACACCACTATATCACGATACTGGAGATAATGAACAGCTCAGGGTGACATAACACCACTATATCACGATACTGGAGATAATGAACAGGGTGAGGTAACACCACTATATCGCGATACTGGAGATAATGAACAGGGTGAGGTAACACCACTATATCACGATACTGGAGATAATGAACAGCTCAGGGTGAGAACACAACTATATCACAATACTGGAGATAATGAACAGCTCAGGGTGAGAACACAACTATATCATGATACTGGAGATAATGAACAGCTCAGGGTGAGAACACAACTATATCATGATACTGGAGATAATGAACAGCTCAGGGTGAGAACACAACTATATCACGATACTGGAGATAATGAACAGCTCAGTGTGAGAACACCACTATATCATGATACTGGAGATAATGAACAGTTCAGGGTGAGAACACAACTATATCACGATACTGGAGATGATGAACAGGGTGAGGTAACACCACTATATCACGATACTGGAGATAATGAACAGGGTGAGGTAACACCACTATATCACGATACTGGAGATAATGAATATGGAATATAGCACCTTTGATATGATGGTTAATATCTTGTCTGTGTTTCCTGTTTGCAGGGTGGAATATAGCACCTTTGATATGATGGTTAATATCTTGTCTGTGTTTATAATATGATGGTTAATATCTTGTCTGTGTTTCCTGTTTGCAGGGTGGAATATAGCACCTTTGATATGATGGTTAATATCTTGTCTGTGTTTCCTGTTTGCAGGGTGGAATATAGCACCTTTGATATGATGGTTAATATCTTGTCTGTGTTTCCTGTTTGCAGGGTGGAATATAGCACCTTTGATATGATGGTTAATATCTTGTCTGTGTTTATAATATGATGGTTAATATCTTGTCTGTGTTTCCTGTTTGCAGGGTGGAATATAGCACCTTTGATATGATGGTTAATATCTTGTCTGTGTTTCCCGTTTGCAGGGTGGAATATAGCACCTTTGATATGATGGTTAATATCTTGTCTGTGTTTCCTGTTTGCAGGGTGGAATATAGCACCTTTGATATGATGGTTAATATCTTGTCTGTGTTTCCTGTTTGCAGGGTGGAATATAGCACCTTTGATATGATGGTTAATATCTTGTCTGTGTTTCCTGTTTGCAGGGTGGAATATAGCACCTTTGATATGATGGTTAATATCTTGTCTGTGTTTATAATATGATGGTTAATATCTTGTCTGTGTTTCCTGTTTGCAGGGTGGAATATAGCACCTTTAATATCCTGGAAGATGAGGAGGTAAAAGAGGCTGTATCTGTCTATGACATTTGCAAAACCATGTTGGTGAAACTTAAAGATGTTTTTTCTACATGTCAACATGGTTTTCTTCATTTATCTTCCAATCACCAATGTCCAGGTCAGACAGGGTCTAAAGACATACTCAAACTGGCCAACGTACCCTCAGCTATATGTCAATGGGGAACTCATTGGCGGGCTGGACATTGTGAAGGTGAGAAGTGATTTTTGTTTTACACCTCAGACCATAATTGCACTTATTACCTCCCACTTAGTTCTGGACTAGTCTTGATGTGTCTATAAACCATTCACAATGGAGATCGTCCATTTTTAAAATAGCTTTTTAGTCCTAAACTAGGCAGAATCTGTGTCTAGGGAAACCAACCCTTATAGGATCAGCCAGGTATGTCACAGTGTCACAGACAGAGGCAACAGCAGTACCACAGACTCTCCACCAGGTGTCACTAAAGCACCGTGTTCTGTTTTCTTAGCCTGCTTAATGTCGTCATGCCATGCACAGTCAGACAGGCAGCGTGGGGGGGGTGGGGGTCATCCTCGGTAGTAAAAAAAAAAGCACAGAGGAAAAGATTGGTGTAATGTAAATACCAAGGTTTCTTAGTGAACTACATTAAATCATGCTAAGGGAAGGTTACACAACATTGAGATAGTAATGTCCCCGGTGTGTGTCTAACAGTAATCCTCTGTTAGGTTATGCCTACTTATTTCACCAAGGGCCTTGCTTTGCATGAACTAGGCCTGTCGTCCGGCTGGGTTTAAAGCTGCGTATGGCCCAGCAGTGGCTCGTGATTGATGTCAGCTGGAGTTCAGTTTTAAGAGGTCACCTGTCAATCACTGTTCTTTATAAGGACTGCATTGTGATAACATGTCACTGAGTTTCATTAGACAGTAGTTCTCTGTGTATCTATTCATAGTTTCATGAGACAGTAGTTCTCTGTGTATCTATACATAGTTTAATGAGACAGTAGTTCTCTGTGTATCTATACATAGTTTAATGAGACAGTAGTTCTCTGTGTATCTATACATAGTTTAATGTGACAGTAGTTCTCTGTGTATCTATACATAGTTTAATGAGACAGTAGTTCTCTGTATCTATTCATAGTTAGTTTAATGAGACAGTAGTTCTCTGTGTATCTATACATAGTTTAATGAGACAGTAGTTCTCTGTGTATCTATACATAGTTTAATGAGACAGTAGTTCTCTGTGTATCTATTCATAGTTATTGTGCATCAATAGAGTATTTGTTTCTGATGCTGCTGGAAGGTTACATGACAGGTCCAGTAGGCTGTTATTTTCTCATGTATCAGCTGGTATGAAGACCAGACCTGTATTGACCTGTGTTCTGTGTTTTTACAGGAGCTTAAAGAGAGTGGAGACCTTCCTTCTGTCCTGAGGGGTGAATGCTAGATTCCTGTAGTACTATTACTGTGATGGGAATGAGCTATGGACTACTGCACTCTTCCTTCCTCTCTACCCTCCTCTTCCCCTCTCTACCCTCCTCTTCCCCTCTCTACCCTCCTCTTCCCCTCTCTACCCTCCTCTTCCTCTCTCTATCCTCCTCTTCCCCTCTATCCTCCTCTTCCTCTCTCTATCCTCCTCTTCCCCTCTACCATCCTCTTCCCCTCTATCCTCCTCTTCCTCTCTCTATCCTCCTCTTCCCCTCTCTACCCTGCTCTTCCCCTCTATCCTCCTCTTCCTCTCTCTACCCTGCCCTTCCCCTCTCTATCCTCCTCTTCCTCTCTCTATCCTCCTCTTCCTCTCTCTATCCTCCTCTTCCTCTCTCTACCCTGCTCTTCCCCTCTCTCTATCCTCTTCCTCTCTCTATCCTCCTCTTCCTCTCTCTATCCTCCTCTTCCTCTCTCTCTACCCTCCTCTTCCCCTCTCTACCCTCCTCTTCCTCTCTCTACCCTCCTCTTCCTCTCTCTACCCTCCTCTTCCTCTCTCTACCCTGCTCTTCCTCTCTCTACCCTGCTCTTCCTCTCTCTACCCTGCTCTTCCTCTCTCTACCCTCCTCTTCCCCTCTCTATCCTCCTCTTCCCCTCTCTATCCTCCTCTTCCTCTCTCTACCCTGCTCTTCCCCTCTCTATCCTCCTCTTCCTCTCTCTATCCTCCTCTTCCTCTCTCTACCCTCCTCTTCCTCTCTCTACCCTCCTCTTCCTCTCTCTACCCTCCTCTTCCTCTCTCTACCCTCTTCTATTCCCCTCTACCCTCCTCTTCCCCTCTATCCTCCTCTTCCCCTCTATCCTCCTCTTCCCCTCTATCCTCCTCTTCCTCTCTCTATCCTCCTCTTCCCCTCTACCCTCCTCTTCCTCTCTCTATCCTCCTCTTCCTCTCTCTATCCTCCTCTTCCCCTCTACCCTCTTCTTTTCCTCTCTCTATCCTCCTCTTCCCCTCTCTACCCTCTTCTCTTCCCCTCTCTACCCTCTTAGGATGAAATACGTGGTATATTATCCATCCATTGATTTCTGAACATGGCTCAGGTGTCCAAATAAACCCGATTGATCAAAGTGCATTCTGCCACCAGCTGCAAATATAATAAAGTCATCCATGATGCAACCTGACTGGTTTCCTTATTTATCTTTAGAACTTTAGAGAACACAGCAGTCAGAGCAAAGAACTAGATCCTTAGAACACAGCAGTCAGATCAAAGAACTAGAACCTTAGAGAACACGGCAGTCAGAGCAAAGAACTTGAACCTCAGAACACACGGCAGTCAGAGCAAAGAACTAGCACCTTAGAGAACACAGCAGTCAGAGCAAAGAAGTAGAAGTGGCCTCCCCATTCAAGTCAATGATGACATTATGAGTAAACTGGCAGCCATTCCACAGGTCATTGGTGCACGCAGAATGTTCCCCAGTACTGGAAGGTGGACCCCCCCCCCTCCCTCCATAGAGATGGACGTGGTGCACAGAGAATGTTCCCCAGTACTGGAAGGTGGACCCCCCCCCCCCTCCCTCCATAGAGATGGACGTGTTGCACAGAGAATGTTCCCCAGTACTGGAAGGTGGACCCCCCCTCCCTCCATAGAGATGGATGTGGTGCACAGAGAATGTTCCCCAGTACTGGAAGGTGGACCCCCCTCCCTCCATAGAGATGGACGTGGTGCACAGAGAATGTTCCCCAGTACTGGAAGGTGGACCCGCCCCCTCCCTCCATAGAGATGGACGTGGTGCACAGAGAATGTTCCCCAGTACTGGAAAGTGGACCCCCCCCTCCCTCCATAGAGATGGACGTGGTGCACAGAGAATGTTCCCCAGTACTGGAAGGTGGACCCCCTCCCTCCATAGAGATGGACGTGGTGCACAGAGAATGTTCCCCAGTACTGGAAGGTGGACCCCCCTCCCTCCATAGAGATGGACGTGGTGCACAGAGAATGTTCCCCAGTACTGGAAGGTGGACCCCCCTCCCTCCATAGAGATGGACGTGGTGCACAGAGAATGTTCCCCAGTACTGGAAGGTGGACCCCCCCCCGCCCGCCATAGAGATGGACGTGGTGCACAGAGAATGTTCCCAAGTACTGGAAGGTGGACCCCCCCCCCCCCCCTCCATAGAGATGGACGTGGTGCACAGAGAATGTTCCCCAGTACTGGAAGGTGGACCCCCCCTCCCTCCATAGAGATGGACGTGGTGCACAGAGAATGTTCCCCAGTACTGGAAGGTGGACCCCCCCCCCCCCCTCCCTCCATAGAGATGGACGTGGTGCACAGAGAATGTTCCCCAGTACTGGAAGGTGCCCCCCCCTCCCTCCATAGAGATGGACGTGGTGCACAGAGAATGTTCCCCAGTACTGAAAGGTGGACCCCCCCTCCCTCCATAGAGATGGACGTGGTGCACAGAGAATGTTCCCCAGTACTGGAAGGTGGACCCCCCTCCCTCCATAGAGATGGACGTGGTGCACAGAGAATGTTCCCCAGTACTGGAAGGTGGACCCCCCCTCCCTCCATAGAGATGGACGTGGTACACAGGGAATGTTCCCCAGTACTGGAAGGTGGACCCCCCTCCATAGAGATGGACGTGGTGCACAGAGAATGTTCCCAGTACTGGAAGGTGGACCCCCCCCTCCCTCCATAGAGATGGACGTGGTGCACAGAGAATGTTCCCCAGTACTGGAAGGTGGACCCCCCTCCATAGAGATGGACGTGGTGCACAGAGAATGTTCCCCAGTACTGGAAGGTGGACCCCCCTCCCTCCATAGAGATGGACGTGGTGCACAGAGAATGTTCCCCAGTACTGGAAGGTGGACCCCCCCCCTCCCTCCAGAGAGATGGACGTGGTGCACAGAGAATGTTCTCCAGTACTGGAAGGCGGACCCCCCTCCATAGAGATGGACGTGGTGCACAGAGAATGTTCCCCATTACTGGAAGGCGGGGCCTGAGTGACAATATTTGTGAACCCCTGCTATAGATTGTGTTGTTTATTGTTTTCTTACATTTACATGGTTACAGTACATTCAGAAAGTATTCAGACCATCGCAGCGCCAGCTGTGCCACTAGAGACTCTGGGTCCGAGCCCAGGCTGTGTCCCAGCCGGCCGCGACCGGGAGGTCCGTGGGGCGACGCACAATTGGCCTTGCATCGTCCGTGTTAGGGAGGGTTTGGCCGGGAATGATGTCCTTGTCTCATAGCGGACTAGCGACTCCTGTGGCGGGCCGGGCACATTGCACGCTGATGAGGTCGCGAGGGGCACGGTGTTTCCTCATTGGTGCGGCTGGCTTCCGGGTTGGATGCGCTCTGTGTTAAGAAGTTGTGAGGCTTGGTTGGGTTGTGTATCGGAGGACACATGACTTTCGACCTTCGTCTCTCCCGAGCCCATACGGGAGTTGTAGCGATGAGACAAGAGAGTAGCTACTAAAAACAATTGGACACCACGATATTGGGGAGAAAAGGGGGGTAAAATAAGAAAAATAAATTTAAAAAAAAGTATTTAGACCATTTCCACATTTTGTTACGTTACAGCCTTATTCTAAAATATATATATATATTTTTATTCCCTCATCAATATACACAAAATACCCCATAATGACAAAGTAAAAACAGTTTTAGAAATGTTTGCACATTTTTTAAAATAAAGATATCTTTAAGTATTCAGACCCTTTGCTTTGAGACTTAAAACTGAGCTCAGTCGCATCCTGTTTCCATTGATCATCCCTGAGATGTTTCTACAACTTGATTGGAGTCCACCTGTGGTATATTCAATTGATTGGACATGATTTGGAAAGGCACACACCTGTCTATATAAAGGTCCCACAGTTGACAGTGTGTGTCAGAGCAAAAACCAAGCTATGTGGTCGAAGGAAATGTCGGTAGAGCTCCGAGACGGGATTGTGTCGAGGCACAGATCTGGGGAAGGGGACCAAAACATTTCTGCAGCATTGAAGGTCCCCAAGAACACAATGGCCTCCATCACTCTTAAATGGAAGAAGTTTGGAACCACCAAGACTCTTCCTAGAGCTGGCTGCCTGGGCAAACTGAGCAATCAGGGGAGAAGGGCCTTGGTCAGGGAGGTGACCCAAGAACCCAATGGTCACTCTGACAGAGCTCCTCTGTGGAGATGGGAGAACCTTCCAGAAGGATAACCTTCTCTGCAGCACTCCACCAATCAGGCCTTTATGGTAGTGGCCAGACAGAAGCCACTCCTCAGTAAAAAGCCCACTTGAAGTTTCCACGGAGGAGAAATGAGTAGCCCTGTGCTACCAATAATAATAATTTTGCACGCCCAATTTGTCAGTTTTTGATTTGTTAAAGTTTGAAATATCCAATAAATTTCGTTCCACTTCATGATTGTGTCCCACTTGTTGTTGATTCTTCACAAAAAAATACAGTTTTATATCTTTATGTTTGAAGCCTGAAATGTGGCAAAAGGTCGCAAAGTTCAAGGGGGCCGAATACTTTCGCAAGGCACTGTATTTAGTCTTTATGTGGTGCCATTCGGGCTGAACAGCCACCCTCATCTTCCCCTCATCCTCCCTACTCCTCCTCATTTTCCTCTCCTGACTTGGAGCACATCTGTGTGTCTCCTGAGGTAATTCTGGTTGTCCACTAAATCCACTATGTGACTGACTGAGGCCCTGTGTTACCCTCCTTCTCTCCCTCCCCTCCTTCTCTCCCTCCCCTCCTCCTTCTCCCCTCCTCCTCCTCTCCCCTCCTCCTCTCCCTCCCCTCCTTCTCCTCTCCCTCCTCCTTCTCCCCTCCTCCTCTCCCTCCTCCTTCTCCCCTCCTCCTTCTCTCCCTCCCCTCCTCCTTCTCCCCTCCTCCTCTGCCTCCCCTCCTCGATTTCCTCTTCCACCTCTACTCATCCCAGCCTCCTCACATACCATGGCATTTACTCAACACACAGCTCTCTCTTGCTCCCTCTCTATCTTGAACACACACACACACACACACACACACATCCTCTCTCCACTCGACTGTGCTCAGGAGGACTGTCTCTTCTCCACTCAGATTGCCATGTTGGTATTCCAGTCTGTTAGTGACTGCTGACAGAGAGAGATGCTGTCTGTTAGTGACTGCTGACAGAGAGAGATGCTGTCTGTTAGTGACTGCTGACAGAGAGAGATGCTGTCTGTTAGTGACTGCTGACAGAGAGAGATGCTGTCTGTTAGTGACTGCTGACAGAGAGATGCTGTCTGTTGGTGACTGCTGACAGAGAGAGATGCTGTCTGTTAGTGACTGCTGACAGAGAGAGATGCTGTCTGTTAGTGACTGCTGACAGAGAGAGATGCTGTCTGTTGGTGACTGCTGACAGAGAGAGATGCTGTCTGTTAGTGACTGCTGACAGAGAGAGATGCTGTCTGTTAGTGACTGCTGACAGAGAGATGCTGCCTGTTAGTGACTGCTGACAGAGAGATGCTGTCTGTTAGTGACTGCTGACAGAGAGATGCTGTCTGTTAGTGCCTGCTGACAGAGAGAGATGCTGACAGAGAGATGCTGTCTGTTAGTGACTGCTGACAGAGAGATGCTGACAGAGAGATGCTGTCTGTTAGTGACTGCTGACAGAGAGATATGCTGACAGAGAGATGCTGTCTGTTAGTGACTGCTGACAGAGAGAGATGCTGACAGAGAGATGCTGTCTGTTAGTGACTGCTGACAGAGAGATGCTGTCTGTTAGTGACTGCTGACAGAGAGAGATGCTGTCTGTTGGTGACTGCTGACAGAGAGAGATGCTGTCTGTTAGTGACTGCTGGCAGAGAGATGCTGCCTGTTAGTGACTGCTGACAGAGAGATGCTGTGTGTTAGTGACTGCTGACAGAGAGATGCTGTCTGTTAGTGACTGCTGACAGAGAGATGCTGTCTGTTAGTGACTGCTGACAGAGAGATGCTGACAGAGAGATGCTGACAGAGAGATGCTGTCTGTTAGTGACTGCTGACAGAGAGAGATGCTGACAGAGAGAGATGCTGTCTGTTAGTGACTGCTGACAGAGAGAGATGCTGTCTGTTGGTGACTGCTGACAGAGAGAGATGCTGTCTGTTGGTGACTGCTGACAGAGAGATGCTGCCTGTTAGTGACTGCTGACAGAGAGATGCTGACAGAGAGAGATGCTGTCTGTTAGTGACTGCTGACAGAGAGATGCTGACAGAGCTAGATGCTGTCTGTTAGTGACTGCTGACAGAGAGATGCTGACAGAGAGATGCTGACAGAGAGATGCTGCCTATTAGTGACTGCTGACAGAGAGATATGCTGCCAGTTCGTGACTGCTGACAGAGAGATGCTGCCTGTTAGTGACTGCTGACAGAGAGATGCTGACAGAGAGATGCTGTCTGTTAGTGACTGCTGACAGAGAGATGCTGTCTGTTAGTGACTGCTGACAGAGAGAGATGCTGTCTGTTGGTGACTGCTGACAGAGAGATGCTGTCTGTTAGTGACTGCTGACAGAGAGATGCTGCCTGTTAGTGACTGCTGACAGAGAGAGATGCTGTCTGTTAGTGACTGCTGACAGAGAGATGCTGACAGAGAGAGATGCTGTCTGTTAGTGACTGCTGACAGAGAGATGCTGACAGAGAGATGCTGACAGAGAGATGCTGCCTGTTAGTGACTGCTGACAGAGAGATATGCTGCCAGTTCGTGACTGCTGACAGAGAGATGCTGACAGAAAGATGCTGTCTGTTAGTGACTGCTGACAGAGAGATGCTGTCTGTTAGTGACTGCTGACAGAGAGAGATGCTGACAGATAGATGCTGCCTGAAGGTGACTGCTAACAGAGAGGGATGCTGTCTGTTAGTGACTGCTGACAGAGATGGAGGCTGACAGAGAGATGCTGCCTGTTAGTGACTGCTGACAGAGAGAGATGCTGCCAGTTCGTGACTGCTGACAGAGAGATGCTGACAGAAAGATGCTGTCTGTTAGTGACTGCTGACAGAGAGATGCTGTCTGTTAGTGACTGCTGACAGAGAGAGATGCTGACAGATAGATGCTGCCTGAAGGTGACTGCTAACAGAGAGGGATGCTGTCTGTTAGTGACTGCTGACAGAGATGGAGGCTGACAGAGAGATGCTGCCTGTTAGTGACTGCTGACAGAGAGAGATGCTGACAGAGGGATGCTGCCAGTTCGTGACTGCTGACAGAGAGGGATGCTGTCTGTTAGTGACTGCTGACAGAGAGAGATGCTGTTAGATGTTAATAGGTGTTTATAATGTGTTGAGACACCAATGCGTAATTCCCTAGATCAACCAACAGGTGGAGCACTCATTTAGTCTGTCCAATAACCCAACAGCATGTTGTGACTGGGCCTGTATATACACTGCTCAAAAAATAAAGAGAACACTAAAATAACACATCCTAGATCTGAATGAATGAAATATTCTTATTAAATACTTTTTCTTTACATAGTTGAATGTGCTGACAACAAAATCACACAAGAATTATCAATGGAAATCAAATTTATCAACCCATGGAGGTCTGGATTTGGAGTCACACTCAAAATTAAAGTGGAAAACCACACTACAGGCTGATCCAACTTTGATGCAATGTCCTTAAAACAAGTCAAAATGAGGCTCAGTAGTGTGTGTGGCCTCCACAAGCCTGTATGACCTCCCTACAACGCCTGGGCATGCTCCTGATGAGGTGGCGGATGGTCTCCTGAGGGATCTCCTCCCAGTCCTGGACTAAAGTATCCGCCAATTCCTGGACAGTCTGTGGTGCAACGTGGCGTTGGTGGATGGAGCGAGACATGATGCCCCAGATGTGCTCAATTGGATTCAGTTCTAGGGAACGGACGGGCCAGTCCCATAGCATCAATGCCTTCCTCTTGCAGGAACTGCTGACACACTCCAGCCACATGAGGTCTAGCATTGTCTTGCATTAGGAGGAACCCAGGGCCAACCGCAGCAGCATATGCTCTCACAAGGGGTCTGAGGATCTCATCTTGGTACCTAATGGCAGTCAGGCTACCTCTGGCGAGCACCTGGAGGGCTGTGCGGCCCCCCCCAAAGAAATGCCACCCCACACCATGACTGACCCACTGCCAAAACGGTCATGCTGGAGGATGTTGCAGGCAGCAGAATGTTCTCCTTGGCATCTCCAGACTGTCACGTCTGTCACATGTGCTCAGTGTGAACCTGCTTTCATCTGTGAAGAGCACAGGGGCCAGTGGTGAATTTGCCAATCTTGGTGTTCTCTGATAAATGCCAAACGTCCTGCACGGTGTTGTGGCCTGCTGGAGGTCATTTTGCAGGGCTCTGGCAGAGCTCCTCCTGCTCCTCCTTGCACAAAGGCGGAGGTAGCGGTCCTGATGCTGGGTTGTTGCCCTCCTACGGCCTCCTCCACGTCTCATGATGTACTGGCCTGTCTCCTGGTAGCGCCTCCATGCTCTGGACACTACGCTGACAGACACAGCAAACCTTCTTGCCACAGCTCGCATTGATGTGCCATCCTGGATGAGCTGCACTACCTGAGCCACTTGTGTGGGTTGTAGACTCCGTCTCATGCTACCACTAGAGTGAAAGCACCGGCAGCATTCAAAAGTGACCAAAACATCAGCCAGGAAGCATAGGAACTGAGAAGTGGTCTGTGTCACCACCTGCAGAACCACTCCTTTATTGGGGGTGTCTTGCTAATTGCCTATTATTTCCACCTGTTGTCTATTCCATTTGCACACCAGCATGTGAAATTTATTGTCAATCAGTGTTGCTTCCTAAGTGGACAGTTTGATTTGACATTGTGTTGTTTAAGTGTTCCCTTTATTTTTTTAAGTGTTCCCTTTATGCATGTTTCATTGTTTGTTTAGATTGGTTTGAGGACGGAATCTTGTACGCAATGGTGGCATTTCTACTGTTGTTAAATCCTAAATTGCAGTGCAGACCCATGATTAAAATATATCCATTCATAAAGATGTCATGAGCTCAAATAGCTTTCTAGACAGGAAGTAACATTTGGGAGATCAGAGAGGTTTCGTAGAGAGAGAGAGGCTTCCTTCCATCCTAGACAGGAAGTAACATTTGGGAGATCAGAGAGGTTTCGTAGAGAGAGAGAGGCTTCCTTCCTTCCTAGACAGGAAGTAACATTTGGGAGATCAGAGAGGTTTCGTAGAGAGAGAGAGGCTTCCTTCCTTCCTAGACAGGAAGTAACATTTGGGAGATAATACACGTTTTGTGTCAGTACTGTGTGTGTGTGTAGCTTCCAGAAATAAATGTCCATCCTTTGGGCTCCTGTTGGATAAGTGCTCTCATTACCAGTTGTGATTCAGCTATTCAGGTTTATGCTCATTACATTGAGCCATTTTTCCATGCAGAATATGTTCCGAGAGTCAAGACATGATTGGTCTTCAGAATAGAACGCTCTCCCCTCCAGAGAAGCTCTATCAACCCTGTCTGTCTGCAGCCGGTGCTATAAATATGCATCTGTCTGTTTCCTCAGAGCTGGCGGTGATGATGCCGTGGTGTCAATATATTCAGACTCCCTCCAGCGTTTTTATATCATCCCAAATCGTGAGGATGAGCTCTGGAGACCACTGTAAAAAAACAACTGTTCCACCCTTTCTTTGACTTGTGGGATATTGGTTTATTAAGATGCGTTGCGAATGATTACATTAACAGATGTTTTATCGGACTATTTAGCAATATGAGCATGATACATTTCATGACATAGGCCCAGCCATAGATATATCATGACATAGGCCCAGCCATACAAATATCATGACATAGGCCGAGCCATAGAAATATCATGACATAGGCCCAGCCATAGAAATATCATGACATAGGCCCAGCCATAGAAATATCATGACATAGGCCTAGCCATAGAAATATCATGACATAGGCCTAGCCATAGAAATATCATGACATAGGCCTAGCCATAGAAATATCATGACATAGGCCTAGCCATAGAAATATCACGACATAGGCCTAGCCATAGAAATATCATGACATAGGCCTAGCCATAGAAATATCATGACATAGGCCTAGCCATAGAAATATCATGACATAGGCCTAGCCATAGAAATATCATGACATAGGCCCAGCCATAGAAATATCACGACATAGGCCCAGCCATAGAAATATCACGACATAGGCCCAGCCATAGAAATATCACGACATATGCCCAGCCATAGAAATATCATGACATAGGCCCAGCCATAGAAATATCATGACATAGGCCTAGCCATAGAAATATCATGACATAGGCAATGCCATAGAAATATCATGACATAGGCCCAGCCATAGAAATATCACGAAATAGGCCCAGCCATAGAAATATCATGACATAGGCCCAGCCATAGAAATATAATGACATAGGCCGAGCCATAGAAATATCATGACATAGGCCCAGCCATAGAAATATCATGACATAGGCCTAGCCATAGAAATATCATGACATAGGCCCAGCCATAGAAATATCACGACATAGGCCCAGTCATAGAAATATCATGACATAGGCCCAGCCATAGAAATATCATGACATAGGCCTAGCCATAGAAATATCATGACATAGGCCCAGCCATAGAAATATCATGACATAGGCCCAGCCATAGAAATATCACGACATAGGCCCAGCCATAGAAATATCATGACATAGGCCCAGCCATAGAAATATAATGACATAGGCCGAGCCATAGAAATATCATGACATAGGCCCAGCCATAGAAATATCATGACATAGGCCTAGCCATAGAAATATCATGACATAGGCCCAGCCATAGAAATATCATGACATAGGCCCAGCCATAGAAATATCATGACATAGGCCCAGCCATAGAAATATCACGACATAGGCCCAGCCATAGAAATATCATGACATAGGCCCAGCCATAGAAATATCACGACATAGGCCCAGCCATAGAAATATCATGACATAGGCCCAGCCATAGAAATATCATGACATAGGCCTAGCCATAGAAATATCATGACATAGGCCCAGCCATAGAAATATAATGACATAGGCCCAGCCATAGAAATATCATGACATAGGCCCAGCCATAGAAATATCATGACATAGGCCCAGCCATGGAAATATCATGACATAGGCCTAGCCATAGAAATATCATGACATAGGCCTAGCCATAGACATATCATGACATAGGCCGAGCCATAGAAATATCATGACATAGGCCTAGCCATGGAAATATCATGACATAGGCCTAGCCATGGAAATATCATGACATAGGCCTAGCCATAGAAATATCATGACATAGGCCTAGCCATAGACATATCATGACATAGGCCCAGCCATAGAAATATCATGACATAGGCCGAGCCATAGAAATATCATGACATAGGCCTAGCCATAGAAATATCATGACATAGGCCCAGCCATAGAAATATCATGACATAGGCCTAGCCATAGAAATATCACGACATAGGCCTAGCCATAGAAATATCACGACATAGGCCGAGCCATAGAAATATCACGACATAGGCCGAGCCATAGAAATATCACGCCATAGGCCGAGCCATAGAAATATCACGACATAGGCCGAGCCATAGATATATCATGATAGGCCGAGCCATAGAAATATCATGACATAGCCCCAGCCATAGAAATATCATGACATAGGCCTAGCCATAGAAATATCATGACATAGGCCGAGCCATAGAAATATCATGACATAGGCCTAGCCATAGAAATATCATGACATAGGCCGAGCCATAGAAATATCATGACATAGGCCCAGCCATAGAAATATCATGACATAGGCCTAGCCATAGAAATATCATGACATAGGCCCAGCCATAGAAATATCATGACATAGCCCCAGCCATAGAAATATCATGACATAGGCCTAGCCATAGAAATATCATGACATAGGCCTAGCCATAGAAATATCATGACATAGGCCGAGCCATAGAAATATCATGACATAGGCCCAGCCATAGAAATATCATGACATAGGCCTAGCCATAGAAATATCATGACATAGGCCCAGCCATAGAAATATCATGACATAGCCCCAGCCATAGAGATATCATGACATAGGCCGAGCCATAGAAATATCATGACATAGGCCCAGCCATAGAAATATCATGACATAGGCCGAGCCATAGAAATATCATTAATTCAAAAAAATATGTAATTGGCCCTTTATTTTATCAGGGTTTCATACTGAGACCAAGGTCTCTTTTACAAATGAGCCCTGAGGGACAGAGAATACACACATCAATGTAAATACAAAATGCAAGTATAAAGAACATAAGGACCTCGATCATCTTTCTGAATTCACCTACAGGCACCAGAACATCACATTCATCAGTAATAAGGACCTCAATCATCTTTCTGACTTCACCAAGAGGCGCCAGAACATCACATTCATCAGTAATAAGGACCTCGATCATCTCTCTGAATTCACCAAGAGGCGCCAGAACATCACATTCATCAGTAATAAGGACCTCGATCATCTCTCTGAATTCACCAAGAGGCGCCAGAACATCACATTCATCAGTAATAAGGACCTCGATCATCTTTCTGAATTCACCAAGAGGCACCAGAACTAACAATTTCAGAACATTTTGAAGATTTTTCTACAAATAAGGTGCAAGAAAATTAAAATCTGATTTACCAAACTCAGTAGAGGCATTTCCAGAGTGTGATGACTCGTATGTCTAAAGTGTAGTAATGATGTTAGGTACACAGTGGGACTTTTTGTAAAAAGAGCTTTATATATTAAAACACAGCAATGTATCAACCTCCGTGACATCAAAGAGGTCTAACCAACGGTCTGGTAGAGAACGCAGGGAACGCAGTACTAAACCTGTCACCCGTAATAAAGCACAGTGCACTATGAGCCCAGGACCTCAACATCCATCTTCTTCACCTGCGGGATCGGAGACCAGCCACCCGGACAACTGACGATACGGACGAGTATTTCTGTCTGAAATAAAGCCCTTTTGTCCGGATCAAACTCATTTTGATTGGCCATAGTCTAGGACCGATAGGAACGTCGACTGAATAACCTGCGTTATACTATTTAGAAAGAGGCTGGACCTATTTCTGTTAAAGAGAAGCCCATTTTTATTCTCAGCGTCTTCACTAAGCCTCTCATCGTTCCAGATGCCCAGACATTTGATAGCGGGGAAACAATCATTATGGACACCATCCGAAGTACATATGCTGAAATCAGAGTTATTTTTATGATCTCTTGAGAACAACATATACTTAGTTTTACCTGCATTCAAAAACTAATTTTCGGTCAATAAAGTTTTTCTGTAATACAACGAAGGCAGACTGTAGTTCAGATAGAGCCTGGTCAACCGTGGGAGCAACAGTATCATCGGCATACAAGTGCAGGTTACATTGTTTTTAAAACGACAAGTCGATATTGTTAATGTAAACACTCAAATGTACAGGACCCAGACCTGACCCCTGCGGGATACCTTTAGTAATGCCCAGGAAACCTGATTTAACACCATCAGTAGATACACATTGAGTTCTATCTGTCAGGTCATTTCTCAACCAGTTACATGCAGCCTGGTCTAGGCCAAATGAAGAAAAGCCTCTGAATTAGCAGTGAGGGATCAACAGTGTTGAAAGGTCAATGAAGATGGGCAGCACAATGTTGCCTTTTATCCATACAGTTAACCACATCATTTATAACTAGGGATGCAGCAGAGATAGTGCTATGACCTGGTCTAAAACCTGACTGATTTACATTTACAATACATTTCAAAGATAAGAAAGATCTTAGCTGAGAGTCTATGAAGATTTTTTATATTTTAGCGAGGCAAGAAAGAAATAGGGAGATTAATTATTTAGGTCACAAGGTTCACCACCTTGGGCCGCCTTCCAAACCTTAGTACCAGATATCTGGATAGTACCAGATAGTACCAGATATCTGGATAGTACCAGATAGTACCAGATATATGGATAGTACCAGATAGTACCAAATATATGGATAGTACCAGATATCTGGATAGTACCAGATAGTACCAGATATCTGGATAGTACCAGATAGTACCAGATATCTGGCTAGTACCAGATATCTGGATAGTACCAGATAGTACCAAATATATGGATAGTACCAGATATCTGGATAGTACCAGATAGTACCAGATATCTGGATAGTACCGGATAGTACCAGATATCTGGATAGTACCAGATATCTGGATAGTACCAGATATCTGGATAGTACCAGATAGTACCAGATATCTGGATAGTACCAGATAGTACCAGATATCTGGATAGTACCAGATAGTACCAGATATATGGATAGTACCAGATATCTGGATAGTACCAGATAGTACCAGATATATGGATAGTACCAGATATCTGGATAGTACCAGATAGTACCAGATATCTGGATAGTACCAGATAGTACCAGATATATGGATAGTACCAGATATCTGGATAGTACCAGATAGTACCAGATATCTGGATAGTACCAGATAGTACAAGATAGTACCAGATAGAACCAGATATCTGGATAGTACATCAATTACACCATCGTTTCTCTCAAATAAAACGCCTGCCACGATACAATTATCATTAAAAGCATCACTTATTGCATTCTTCTGAGTTATGGAGCCAGAGTCAGACAGAACTCAGGAAGGGAAGAAGAGGAATTTATATGTTTCAGTGCATTTACTGTTCTTCCAACATTTAGAAGGATCAGAGATGGAGCTTAAAAAAATTTTAAATATCTTGATTTAGATTTTCCTAATCAAGGTAGTACATCTGTTTCTCAATGGTCAGAAAGATTGTCAGTCCCATTACAGAATCAGTTGTCCTTGCTTTGGCCCAGGCCTGATTCCTCATCTGAATGAGCTCAGATTGTCAGTCCCATTACAGAATCAGTTGTCCTTGCTTTGGCCCAGGCCTGATTCCTCATCTGAATGAGCTCAGATTGTCAGTCCCATTACAGAATCAGTTGTCCTTGCTTTGGCCCAGGCCTGATTCCTCATCTGAATGAGCTCAGATTGCCAGTCCCATTACAGAATCAGTTGTTCTTGCTTTGGCCCAGGCCTGATTCCTCATCTGAATGAGCTCAGATTGCCAGTCCCATTACAAAATCAGTTTTCCTTGATGAGATCCAGGTGTGTGTAATGACTGATGACTACAGAGGGCTCGATAGAGGGAATGGAATCAAGGTGATGAGATCCAGGTGTGTGTAATGACTGATGACTACAGAGGACTAGATAAAGGGAATGGAATCGAGGTGATGAGATCCAGGTGTGTGTAATGACTGATGACTACAGAGGGCTCGATAGAGGGAAGGGAATCGAGGTGATGAGATCCAGGTGTGTGTAATGACTGATGACTACAGAGGGCTCGATAGAGGGAATGGAATCGAGGTGATGAGATCCAGGTGTGTGTAATGACTGATGACTACAGAGGGCTCGATAGAGGGAAGGGAATCGAGGTGATGAGATCCAGGTGTGTGTAATGATGGTTCCAGGACCTGTGGTTCGTAGACCAGTGACGTGGAGACCTGGAGAGGCAGAGCAGCAGGAGGCGTGACGGTCGTAACAATGACCCAGCTTCAGTTTAGATCTTCAAAGGGATCCCTTAGTGTAGAGGACGACGATGGTCTCTCCTGTCGTGGAAATTCAGCACTGAGAGAGAACCTTGGTCTTGGTCATTTCTTTAAAACAATCATTTTTATTTAATATCGATTCATTATTGTGATAAAGAGACCGGAGGCCCACCAGTCTTGACTGAATGTTCGGCTGAGACTCTGGCCTTTACAGACGATGCACAGTTTCTATATAGCTGATACCGAAGATTGATGAGTCAGTCACTTCGAACCTTCCCATAAGCCACCTTGGTTATCTACACAGGATGGTCTTTTACCGAGTTTCCCAGATGCCAGGCTCTCTCTCTCTCTCTAGTCTCTCTCTCTCTCTCTCTGTCTCTGTCTCTGTCTCTGTCTCTCTCTCTCTCTCTCTAGTCTCTCTCTCTCTAGTCTCTCTCTCTTCTCTCTCTCTCTCTCTCTCTCTCTCTAGTCTCTCTCTCTCTAGTCTATCTCTCTCTCTCTCTAGTCTCTCTCTCTAGTAGAACCCATGTCCTCAACACACAGACTAGCTGCAGGGTGCCAGAGTGGAGACCATAAAACACAGCATTAGCAGGACATAAATATCTTACTGTTCATTAAGTAAAAGGTCCCTTTCATCTCCCTGTTGTAATGGTATAGTCAGTAACTCTCTCTCTCTCTCTCTCTCTCTCTCTCTCTCTCTCTCTCTCTCTCTCTCTAGTCTCTCTCTCCCTCTCGCTCTCTCTAGTCTCTCTCTCTCTCTCTCTCTCTCTCTCTCTCTCTCTCTCTCTCCCCCTCTCTCTCTCTCTCTCTCTCTCTGGTCCCTTTCATCTCTCTGCTGTAATGGTATGGTCCTTAACTGTAAGTTTACAGGGAAACAACATTATTTGGATTACCAGTAGTTTCTATTCATCCATTTTCTTCCATT